>NC_050472.1:19276935-19445654 GCF_013373865.1 Monomorium pharaonis | reverse complement strand
ATCAGCAACAGAGGTTCCCAACGAATTACTCCTTCAACGCGCAAACGATGACGCCTCCGAGCCAAGCGAGTTGTACGTTACATTAGACATCATATTTTCATATCCTCTCTCGCTCTCCCTTCCTCTGTTTCTCTGCAATATCTGTAACAATTAATGTCGTGTATTTCAGCTAATTACGTCGGCAGTTACCCGGTACCCTACAATTCAGTGCCAGCAGTAACTCCGACACCTGGCGATTATACGTACCAATCTCCGGTCCAAATGGTTCCTACATACTATCCGCCGGGACAGCCGGCTATGCAACCACCGCCTGTGATGTACAGAGTACCTACGCCACCAAATACGCCGACATCTAGTCAGGTAATTATTAATCCGTTATTACTGATAATTAATTGCTAATATTAATTTTGGAGCAAAAAATTGATTGAAAATAATAAAAGATTAGTGGATAAAATTAAATAATATTAAATGAAAAATTAATGTATCTTATTTCATATAATTAATAGATACCTGGTATGCCGTTGATGTACGTCAACTCAAGCAGCTACGCGGCCCCGGCAATGGTGACCGGTGGAACTTTTGGGCATCAGGTCACCCACAATGGCACGTCCCCGGCGCCACCTAGCGCATACATGACACCCACGCTGGTTCCCAATCTCGTTTTCAGACAAAACGTTCCTGTGAGAATGAGCTAGTAATGATTATTATTGACTACTTGCTGCTGATAACTTTTGATAACAAAAGGTGCTTTCTTGAAAACAGGTTGTTCCCAGCGTACGGGCGACAACGCCAGGTAACTCCC
Organism: Monomorium pharaonis; assembly: GCF_013373865.1. NCBI lineage: Eukaryota > Metazoa > Arthropoda > Insecta > Hymenoptera > Formicidae > Monomorium > Monomorium pharaonis. Next base: position 19,444,852 of record NC_050472.1, on the reverse strand, counting down.
AAAGAGCCAGTCGGTCTCCAACTCCAGCGCATGAGTTTTTTGGAGGTGGAAGCGGGGACCGAAGCGCACAACCTCAACCACGTTATCCACTGCCAATGTATCAGGGTGTCCATATCGTGCAAGGTATACTTTTAAATTGCAGCGTACATTTGTTAAATTATTCTCTAAGTGATTATTAAAATATCTTTAAATGCTGTAGGGGACATGAGATTGATGCATCCAGGCGTACCACCCAACCCCCGGTTGCAGTATGCACCAGTATCATCACCGCCTGTTGTTCAAGGTTGCCCACGTCCATACAGGCCACCTTCGTCTAATACCTCGGGAGCCGGTACACCGACTTCCTTTGATGGGAGAAATCAGAAAATTCGCAAACAGAGGTATATATTTTAGAAACTCTTGTTATTTCTATTATTATTTTCTGTTTTTTGATAAATTTAAACGCTTGTATAATTCGTTCAGGTCCAAAGTAACTTCGTTACCACCGAGCGGCGCACGACCCAATTTTTACCAGACACCTCCCATGTCATCGCTTTCATCTAACATACCCAAGGATATTAGAGAAGGTATGAAAAATTAACAAAATGCATTGAGAGAAAGAGAGAGAAAGAAAGAAAAATTCGATGTTCGCGCTCAGTATGTCGCTTAAGATTTAGTTATTTTCTATTTTCATTTTGCTTATGAAGAATAAAATGTAACACAATTTTGACACAATCTTGTCTCCCCTTAAAAGCGAAACCTGTGGAAGACAGTATGATATAAGGTACAGAACTTAAGTATAAAATACTACACAGAACACAGTGTCTTCTTTGTACGATAGGGGCTTCTTCACGTGCGTTGATTCATCTTTATTGATATTTGTTTTTTTTTTCCGTTTTCTTAATATATAACGTGCTGGAAAGTGATTCCTACTTCAATAAAAATTTATAAATGACTATATATCTCTTTACCGATTATAAATGTTCTTGAGCTTGTTACGATTAATCTTTTTGCAAAAAATATAAATTTGTTTAAAAATTGTATGTAAAGTTAAAAGCTTTTACAAAAGCTCTTACGAAAGAAAGTAGGAAGGATATCTTTTCATTGCACATGTATTTTATTATTGCACCGTATGCTTATACAGCAATGCTCATGGGATAATATTCTTAACTGATAAGGAAACATTTAGAATTATTTCTATTCAATTTTCATATATAATATTAATTCTCTTTTTTTGAAGTTATCTGCATGAAAATTGAACGATTCTGAAATGTCTCCTTGTATGTACATACATACATATTTCTTCATAATGACACTAAATGTGTTCTCTGCACATTTTTTCCGAACTTTTTTTACGCGACCACTTACCGTATATTTTTCATGCTTATTATCGCACTCGGACCGACAAAATAGTACAGACAGTATCGTTTAACCAACTTCATCAAGTTGACGTTGGAGAACATTGTTGTTCTCACTCTTTCTCACGTTGACTGTGACCATGTGTGCCTGCAATTCATTGTATAAATTATTCTTTCTTAGAAAGTAGATTTTGCTTTCGTGTTTAAACCTTCTTTTAATGAGTTAAAATTGACATATCTATATATTCTTTGCTTTAATAACATCCAATATTTATTTGCATCAGAATAACTCACTCGCATTACATGTCGAGGGGAGTGACGATTTTCATTTTGTTCTTAGAAAATGATGTTTCTTTCCAGGAACAGTAAAGGTGACCATCACCCGTCGGAATCAGGTACAATTCTGAGCAAATGGGTCAGCTGGATAATATCGCTGATAATGTCACAATCTCGATAACAAACAACAGTTGTGAGATTGACAACTATTCAGAGAGACACGATATATTCCTAACATGCCATATTAATTATCACTCTGAATTATTTAAAAAGAAGCAAGAAATATGTAATTAGAAGAACACATGTGTGTACACGTACATCCCAAGTGAAAAGAAGAATCCGGTTATGCGAATTGGTTATTTTTATGACAAAAGTTGAAATTTAACCCTTACTGGAGACTTTCAGTCATACTGAATTACCATGACAATGTTAAAGATAGACGAAGAGAAGAAGGACAAAACGTGACGTACCCAGATGTAAAAAACGAGAGCGAAATGGTACACTGAATAGAGTTACTGGACAACATTTTAATTACTATTACAATATTATTGTACGTGCGTATGTATATACATATATATGTATACACACACATTGTATGTGTATTATAAGTATGTGTGTGTGTGTGTGTGTGTGTGTGTGTACACACACACACACACACACACATATATATACACACATGAAATACTTGAAGATATTTTAATTGCGATTTTACAGATACTATATGAATGTGAGATTTACTTTTAAGGAGCATTATCGTTAAGGTCAAATGCGAATCTCCCGAGGTGGTCGTTACGATGATTTTCGACCGTCGGGAGAACATGTATGATAATTAAACTAACATATGAAAAAAAAGAGTACACCTTACTGAGTACGTTTACAAGACGCGCGAGTCTTTTGGCTTAGTGTTAATGGCGATCCAAAAAACGATAACCTATTATCTTAACCGCTAATTTTGATACACTCGCTGCCATTGCATCGGTCAACGAATGTTGCGTTAACGTCGCTGCCCATTCGAGTCCATTTTTTGAACGAGTTGTCTGCTACCTCAGCATAATGTGTATGAAAAAATTCTAAAAGTTGGCCGCGCGTTGACGATGCCAGCCCTTACGCTTTCCTCTGACACGTATTTATTGTACGTGAATAACGAGAACTTCTTATACTCTTTGCAAAAACGTTTATATAATTTCTACAAACGTACACACACTCTCTCTCGTCTTTGAAATTTTTATTGTGTTCTACGAAATGTCATATATTAACTTTGTAAAGAAAAATAAAATGATAATCATTCGAAGAAAAATTTAAAATCTAACATTTTACACTTTCGCGACATTCTTTAATGTTTAATTAGATATATCTTTAATCGATTACAATTCACGATTATATCGGTGTATGTCATTAACTATAAGTAAATATGTAAACGTATTCAGTACATAATCTTTATGTCTAGTTTCAAGAAGTAGTTAAGTAGCGTGAAACCATCACAGCCTAAAAATTTATCACCACGCTTTGTATTTACAAGAAAAATGAAAGACCGAAACTATCGTGCTCTTATTTACGATAACAAATGATTTTCTGTGTTTGATATTGCGATCCAAAGATAGAGGGGCCTTTATTTAGCACTCTCTTTCTAATTCTGTATCGCTTTTTCGACTGTTTTACGTATTCTATTCTTATATCTCTATGCTGCAATCACTGTCGGCGATTTTGTTTGTCGTAATCATTCTTCAGTCTCGAAAATTCGGAATAAGTTAAGTTTCTTTTTATCATTAATTCGTCTTCCAGTATATGCGAGCACGCTTCATGAATTTCATGTAAACTTCTTTCTCTATTATTTTCTTGTGTATGTATGTGTGTATGTTACATGTATGTTGAATGTACATAGAGTATGTCTGTTGCGTATGTGATATTTTAGATGTAATATAAAATACATATATATATATACAATATATATATTTATTTTAAATATATAGGATTGAGAACGTTACTTTCATAAAAGTAATATGTTATCGTTATCGTTACTTACTAAAAAGTAATGATATATTACCTTTTCTTTGTTACTTTTTCACAAAATTTTGATTTTTTTTTTCAGAGTGGCAACCAATTGTCTATGTCACTATTTAATTAATTTAATGTAAAATCCATAGTGAACTTTTGGTTAACTGCAACATAGTTCATATGCATATGTAGTTTATAAGGTAACTATAAAAATAATTATAAAATTCATTACTGTTATATATACAATCACATGCTACAGACATTTGTGTGTATATACATACATACGTACATATAAACGTGCAACACACACACACATACACACACGTTTGTGCACATACATGTATACATATATATAATGTAGATATATATCACACACAGATGTATTTTTCTCGTACACTCGTTTCAACGAAATAGAGACATGCGATACATATGTACTACATCGGTAGGGGTGATGGTGACACGCGGTCGCGGTAATTAATAACGTCTCCGTCTGTGAAAATTAGACGCGGTTCGGCGCGGGCAGATCTCGCGGCTAGATTATTACTCACGTGATATATCGTTACTTTTACTTTAAGAAAATTCGAATTAACCCGCATTTTCGCAAAACAATTAGAATAGTTTCGACAAAAAAAAAGAGTAGCAATCGAACTCGTTAATCGTTATCTCTTAGCGTAGTTCACGTGGGATGCCCGCGTTGCTCCGCGAAAACAAAAAAAAACCAAGTGGAATCCATCCAGAAGCTTCGCTTACGGTGATTGTACTTCAGAAACGTAGGTGAAGGTGTGCCTATCTTTTTATGAGAGTTCAAATAAGCGAGAAACAACATACGACATATATCTATCTGTTTAGCCGTTAACGCGAACATGACACTATTTTTCCTTCTTGTGAAATTGTGTGTGTCAAGCGTTTTAATCCCATTACAGGCTAAGAAGAAGAAAAGAAAGACGAAGAAAATGACAAGAAATCCGTGCAAATATATAAAGAGCGCAAAATACGTAGGTACCAAAACGCACTTCAATTGTAAAGAGATGGGCGCACAACTATAGTATTTAACTGTACCTAATGTCGTCGTAGTGAGTTAAAGAAAATGAAGCATAATTGTATCTATTAAGCAGAAAAGCAGTTTACGTATCTCTTTAAGATAACGATGGAAGGGGAGGGAGGAAGAGGGGAAGATGCAACGGTGAAGGCATTCATCGGCCGTCGAACGCGAAATCGCCATCAAGTATCGTCCGACATTTTACGACATCATGTATTTTATAGACGTTCAATTCATGTGATCTACTAAGTATCTTTACGCGCGAGAGACCAGGGAAAGCATGGAAGATAAAGAAATGTATGAAATGTATAATTAGGCATATAGTGCTTGTACAATGTCGCGTAGATATTGTTACGTTTGCTGCTACCGCTTATCTTCTTTTCGACAGAATTTGGCAAAACCAAAATTGAGCGAACGACTGTGTTTATCTTTTTGTTTTGCTATTTAATACTGCATGCATTCGATACACCTGTTCAGCATTGCATGATCATACGATTATCCATTCAAAACTTCTCAAGAGAAGATTCTAGTGTAAGAAATTATTTTCAAAGTTAAACTCTTCACGATTTTTAAAAAAATATTTACTGAATACAGAAATGTAAGGTTTTGTATATACGTTTAAACTAAGATTTGTCAGAAATTTTTTGATTATTTTTTATTTCTGCTAACAGTTTCTTTAGTCTTCAAATATTTGTGGAATAGAATAATAAAATTTTAATCTTTTTTTTTTTTTAATTAAATTTAGATGGCAGTTATATACGTATGTTATATTTTAAAAAATTTGTAATTGAAATTATAAGTCGTTAATGCATATTCTGCCTTACAATGACGGACATAATTCGAAAATTTTTATCCACCGAAACAAACCATTTAAATTTTTAATATATAGCCGGTAATTATTGTCGAATTTTTATTATAATAAATATTTTAAAAAAATATATATATCCAGACCTTACATTTTTACGTTCCATAAGCTTTTTTAAAAAAAAAAATCAAATTTTAAAATCGTTTCTAATTCAGAATTCTCTTTTCAATCTCTGAGATTTGGAGAATACCTATATAAATTGTTATATCGTATTTATAGAGAATTTATTGAACTTATGTTAAATGTAACGAAAGATTTTTGTGAATGATATTTTTAAGTTTATTGTTTTGATCGTACTGACAATGTGCGATATTTTCAACGTCTATCTCGAATTTTTATCCGTTGAAAAGAAAAAAGAATTGAATCGTATGCGCAGCAGGTGTGACGAATTTTTTATTACTATTGGAGTGACTTTGTAATTTTCCTTTCGTGCATTCTGGAGATTCAACGAAGAAGAGATGAAAAAGCGCAGACACCCATGATAGTCGGTCACCTCCCAATCGCACCGATTACGAACAATTCTTAAAGAGAACGGGTAATATAAGCTTGCGAGACCTCAAACATTTGTTTCCTACTATTTTTGTAATGCAACGTAAAATGATTAACAATGGCGAGCAATAAATCGATGGAGGACAGGAAGAGAGTAGAAAGAACATTGCGATCTAAAATACGATCAAAAAAGGTTTACACGCGAGTTATAACATCGACACTTTTGCACAAAAAAATATCTCTGTCTCTCTGCCTCTTTCTCTCCTTCAATCATTTTGCTAAAGTCCTTCCGTTGATTTGAACGTTCCTTTAATGATAACTGAATCGTTGTTCTGTGTAACAAGTGGGAGAAAATTATTCATTTTTTTATTTGTTATATAATACATTGAGAAAAAAATGTTAACTGAAAAAATTGGTTAAATTTTTTTAACTTAAGTATTTATATATTTAACTTAATACTTGAAAAATTTAATCAATAGTTAACAACTTTTTTTTTACGGGAAGGTTCCCAAATATTCTGCCATTTTTTATTCGAAATCTATGTAATGTTGTACTATATTCTGCAAGTTATAGTCCCTATCTTTGTGTAAAAAAATGGCGGTGTGAAATAAATTTTTTTTAACCCAACTATAGGTACCATGATTAAAGAGAAGACAAAATTAGCTAAATAACAACAAGCAGAAAAAAATAATAAAAAGACATCTCTGACATAAAAAATATTTTATAAAAATCAACTTGCAATGAATTTTAATGATTTATATCGTTTATTATTTTTTGCACAAACAAAAAACAATTTAAAAAGTTGTACATGTTTCTTTTATGTAATTTTTCTCGTATAATTGATTGATATAATCAGTTTTTCTCTACAGTCATTTATTTATAGCAATTAATTACGAAATTGCCATGCTGGTTTGATCTTTGTTGGATTAAAAAATTCATTATACTGCCATTTTTATAACGCAAGATAGAGTATATAAGGTGGAGAAACAACTGGGGAGCTTTCCTTTATCAATGTAGAAAACGTGCGACTTGCAAGAAATAACGAGAAGCATCACGACTTCGCTGCTTCTCGATAAGAACGCAAGACACGTATGTCAGAACAACGTAAGGAGTTATCTTAGCGTTACAGGAAGCGACGTATCTTGCCGTTAAGCGTACCTTTTTATCACGGTTACTTATGTTTCGACCGCAGAGCGAGCGAGAACCACGGTGAACGTGACACTTGACAAGGCCGGTCGCGTCGGCGGATCGATTAATGCCCTCGCGAATTACAAATGAATAATGAATCTCCTGTTCTGCAATTATAAGCAGGCTCGCAGATAAGACTAACTGAAAAGAATTTATTAACGTCACCAAATTGTTTTCTCAGCAATGACGAATTAATATTCAGAATTACAAATCCAAAATATTTCTGCATTGTTCTCGTTTAAATGATTTGAGAAGTTGCAGGACTCTGAGAAATGAGATTTTTATAATTTGTAAAATTACAAGTGTTAATCGTACGTTAATCGCGTAGTTTTTTTTTTTAAACATGATTTGCATACGATGTATATATTTCATATTTTAATTTTTTTCATTGTTTTCTTTGATTTGCAATTTAAGATAATATTCTGTCTTTTAGATAAAGATGAGTGCAAAAAGTTTCTTTAATCGTCAAACAATTTATTCAGCATTCGATCGATTAAAAAGTTTTACTCTGCAAATTTAGTAAATTTCTGGGGAGTGCATTTTACACATGAGTAACACGTAGAGTTAACGTTGATTTAACCGATTCACTATCTCATATTCCGCTTCAGCTGCGGACGAGGAGAGGCAAGATTCGCTGTTGGCCTCAAACGAGACGTCGACCAGACCGGTCCTGATAGTTACTCGAATAATGCGGACAAGTTGCGAGTATGTACCGATATATACATATATATTTTTTGCGCATCCCGACGTGGCATATCGGTACCGTAAGGATAAATCACAGTGGCTGTGCCTCCGCGCTGAAAGGCAGCGTATCACCTCACCGTGATCGCAATTCTCTCCCGTTTTGCTGATTCTACTGCGACAAAGAACGATGACTTGCCACTTGCCACTTCTCCGTATGTCGGTCATCGGGCATGCATACAACACATGCGTACAAGTATTCAGGAAGAGAGATATAAATATATAATTTATATTTATTACGAAGTAGGGTCTCCCGTGAAAAACGAATGGATATATTTCGGATGTGTCTACCGATTTTTTTTTTTTCGGCTGCACGAGGAGAGCTACATCGCATTACGAGCTACATGTAACCTTAATTAAGAGAAAAGATAAAGAGAAGGAAGTATGCTTGACGAAGAGAAGGAAAATCGACCTGAATTATCTGTGTATAAATATAATCTAGGGTAACGAAAGGGGGCAACGAGAGAAAGGAAAGGCGAAGCAATTGACAATTCTGTGGCGTTAATAAAGAGCTATATTATACTCATCCGAAATGCACAACATCATAGAGAGCCGGAAAGAAATTTGATATAGAAGTCATGTCAGTCTAATTATATTTCTTGTTATATTATATACATATATATATTATATATATATTATATCATATTTTCCAAAAACGAATTATATATATAATTCAATAAAAAAAGAAGACACTCTCGTTTGATAATTTGCCAGCTAGAGTCGATTATTTTGTGACGTACAAAACACTTCCGTTCCTAGTTTCATCTATTCATCTACTTGTAATCTAAGCAACAGGAAGACTTACTTAAAAGGACCGCATGGGATGAAGGGATACTAAGAAAACGTTGTCTTACAATTACCAGTTTTATTAGATTTGTTATTTACACAAATTCGTTGTATATGCTTTTGACAAGGGTCCAGAGGAACATTGCGGGAGCATCGAAAGCCGCGTTATCTCATATAATGCGAAAGAAAGATTCTATACACGCATTTTCATCCCCAATGTCGCTATGAACCAGTGCCACGGCGCGGCGAGGGATCACACGTGGGATCCGTTCGCCGAGCAACTCCAATCCACGACAGAAATTCCGCGGGACCCACGGGACGCTTTAAAGTTATTGCACTTTTCGAGAGGGTAATATCAAGGAGGACTGGAAGCCATTTGCCGTGTTATCGTACTTGGAGTACAAGAGGAAATAACGATATCTCCCCCTTGAGTTACACAAACGTAAATTCGTGCGCATCCGAAGGCCCGAATCTACATATGCGGGATACTCTCGAGAGACTAAAAAAACACTGAGAAACGTATCTACCACGTATTAGTCATTAAAATCTACGACAGGCCGTCTCTATTCTGTATCGACTTTTAAGACACTTTTTAAAGTGACGTTTTGCACATGAATGTGTATATAAAACAAAAGGCGTGATTGGCTCATTTGATTGTTTCAAATATGACGAACATTATTCGAAACCAAAAGATCCCTAAAAGTCTCGAATGCTTCGTTTTTTTTTGTTTTTTTTTTAATAAACAATACCTTGTTATTTTCAATCCACTTTCATTTGTATAGATATCAATCTTATTGTTAAATATTTCAAATATTTAAATGTTTTTTAAAAGCAGATTTTATAGACATTCAAGACTTAAGAATTTCAAATTTTGATATTCAAAGCAATTCAAATTGTACAATTTTTAAAAAAATATAAACGCCTATCACTATAATGACAGTCTTTAAATTTTGCAAAGATAAAGAGTCTTACTCGCTTTCGGTAAGGCACGTAAGCGTCAGTGTTTTTCATTCGATACGTCAGGGTCCATCCGGAACAACTGTCGCAATACATTATCATTTCCAGAGAACTACTATACCACAACACTTCGTTCCCGTACGATAGCATATTAGCGCTTGACGAGGAGTTAACGGATTACGTTACGAGTGCTGGTTTCTCTCTAAATGTAAAATTTTACATGTCATATACCCACCACCAGTTGGACCCAGTTACGCAACTGCGTTGGCAGTAGAGTTTCCTTGTCATCGTCAATTAATATCTAAACGCCCCGAACTGCCGCAACATCGGTATTTTCGTCGCGTTCCTACCGTGCGCACACTTTTGTTTCAATTAGAATCCAATAAGTTGGATTCGGAACCGCTTGAAAAAAAGAGCGCATCGTTACAACATTCGGTACTTCGCGATTGCTGTTGAACGAGCCAGAACATACCGACGTTGGAGCAGCACCTCGTTTCAATTAGACTAATTAACATTAACGTTTAAGCGTTATAACTGAATTACACAATCTGATTATACTGAGCGTTCGCATTCATTCGACTAATATCGCAACATCGCAGACATCGGAATAATTTATGGGATAGGTGTGTGAGCTTACATTTTAATTGATCTGTTTTTACGGTGGTTATTTATGATTATCTTGCGTCTTTACGATAACGACAATCCATTCACACGCTTTATCAAAGACTTATAATAACCAACACAAGCACACATTATATTGGTTGCGTCCTTTTATAATTAGACTTTCTTTAAGCTTCACTGAAGATAGACATTTCCGATTACGCTTTTAAAGTTATACTGTTACAAAGTATAATCAATTAACGGATTATTGTTATTGCTTGATTTATCTAGATTTTTTGCTTTATTTAGATTTTTTAAAAATAAAATATGATAATTTCATATTTGATTATCACTTTTTGCAATAATTTGGATTAATATACATATACGTAATCGTCGGAAATGTCGGCATCGATTTTCTACGCATATTACGTTGTGTATAAATGATTTAAGTATTCGCACGTACACACGTAGATTTGCTTTTCACTCGAGAGAACATTTCAAATTACAAATCGCATCAGAGTAAAGTGCGAAAGTATTGGCGTCGAAAACGTTAACGATCACACACGGGGATCACCGGAGTATTTGATTGGATTATTTGAGAAGTTTACGCGTAGCGTTGACTTGAACTTAAATCTAGCTAAAATGAATTTGCGCACAATTGTGTTAAATCCTGATGTAAAGAAATTTATTTTTACAATTTAAAATTTCTCAGACTTTTTTTCATATGAAATACTTATCAAAAGTGTTGACAAAGTGTATCTTCTTAGAATTCTTCTATATATAAATTTAAAAAATAGTCTAAAATTTAAAAAATTTTTCATTTTATAATTTTCGAAGAAAATTTGTAAGATCTAAATAAGTTTAACATATTTTTTTTAGAAATCTTTATATATAAATTGTTAATAAAAAAAATTCTTAAAGATGCTACGAGAATTATTTTCACTCAGTAATCATTAAAAGACAAACGCGAATGATGTTATTCGCGTGCGCATTTGTGTGTTTAGTGCGATAGATATGTGTTAGGTAGGACAGCGTATACCGGACTAGTGTACAGCATATAGTATATTAAACGTATATATAATATATATAATATATATATATTAAAATGATGCAACTCTCGACGAAATGAGCCATGTCGATTCATTAGACGTTCGCAATCGAAGCAAATAGTAAAAGCTTCGCTAAAGTATATACATATAATCCGGACGGAATAATTACTATCTTAAGCACGACGATTTGAGTAATAAATTGGAAAGATTGTTCCTGAAGAGAGAAATTTGCGATCCTGTTCCAGACAGGTCTCAATGTGTAGAAAGCACCGATATATATATAAGCTATAAAGTATACTTTTCTTCTTTTATGAGAATTATATAATTTTGTTTACAATATTGCTTATAATCGCGCTATCTTTATTACACGAGAAATCTTATATCTTTATCTTTTTCTAATAATATCGTATCAAATGTATGTGATTTATCAGTTTCAATATTGCACCACTGAAACTGGATATGAAATCTTCGTCACGGATTTTGCTTTACGAATTATGAAATCTGTTGTAAAAATTAAAAAAAAAAAAACCTTTAAAAAGTGCTGTGAAGACGATGTGAGGAAGAAAGAGATAGCAAAGCTTGATATCCAATATCAAACTGTATCATCAGTTTCCTAAATACTCTGAAACATCGTCGTCGAGAGACTGTTGTGCGAACGTCGAAAAGGGTACAGTACGTCAACAGTTGAGCAAGAGATCCGCGTTTCATTTGTTTCGCTTTGGCGAACCTCGGTTGCGCGCAGGGCACGCCTGCGATTGTCGCCTTGGAATCGACTTCGCGTCGAGAGCAACCAAAAATCTAATTAATCTTCGATCGAGCTTGCCCGGGAAGACCCGCCGCAAAATCTCGCGTCGCTACGGAAAATTCCGCGAGGAAGATGCCGCGCGGAGCGCGGATATTTTTGGGCCGGGGCATCTCAGGTATCTCGATCCCGCGCCGAACGAGGCGGACCTAACTACTGTGGCTGTAAGCGGTGTTCGTGTACGGTCCACTGTAGATGGACGATCCCGTCGTGGATATGGTCTTGTGCCGTCTCTTGGCGAGTAGCACCAGGATGGCGGCTACTACCGCCAGCATGAGTATAAGACCGGCAATGGCAATTCCGATAGCGAAACTCCTCTGCGATATGCAAATGGTATTCGGGTCATCGATAGCCTGAAAAAGAAAAAACATATGATGAATATTAAGCAAATTTATTCCCACATTTTATTTTAAAGTTTTGTTACACTCCAATCCTGAGATAGTTAAATCTCATCTTGCAAATGTGTTTGCGACAAATTTAATCAGAATTCTGAAGAGAATATAATAAAATAAACAGAATGACAGAATAATTCCAGATTCTGCTCGGTTTTTACCAACAAGTTATATGAGGCTTTTCATTTGTAGTTAAATGCAAACACGGTCTCAGCACCAATCTGCCAAAATATTTTACTCAAATCTACTAGTAAACTAGTTACGTATTACTAAGATTCAACTTATAGGATTAATATTTAAAAGTATTTCTTTTTAAAGTAAAGTGCGCGATTCGAAAGTATTAACTACTCATCTAGAGTAATTTTTACAACAGCAAAAAAATAGATTTGATAATTTTGTTAATTTATTGAAAATGTAATTATTTTATTTCTCCTTAATATATATTTTTTAATTATAAATAAATTTATATTTGTAATAATCTCAATCTATTAATAAATTGTAAAATAATCAATAATACGCGATACGTAGTTAATAATGACAGTGATTTTTAATTGGGACGTAAAAAATATCCCCCGCGATCGTTGACACGAAACAACTAAATTGTTTCGTAGATTGATGTTGCCTCCGCAGCGGAAACCAATTAAACTCGAATTACCCTTTCTCGGAGGACGTCGTCGGAGAAGTCCGACTTGGAACCGATGTCCGAGGCCTCGTTCACGTAAAGACCGCTGTAAACCTCGATCGTGGCCGGGGTGCCGTCCAGGCCTTCGACGCCCTTCACTTCGTCGTCGTTCGCGGCGTCCCTGCGTCGTCTGGCGATCGAATTGCACAACGGCGGCTGCAAGCGGAAAATAAGCGATGACTATTCGCGGCGAGCCTTCGAGGAACTCGAGTAGAGCTCGAGTATTCCTCCTCCCAGGGTCAGAGATTACGTAATACTTTGCGTGCGTTTGTATAACGTACTACGCGAGCAAGTTCAATCGGATAATCGTGAGGTAAATGCCCTGATATTTTCGAACGATAGGTGGCCATTATAAAATCGTTAAAGGATTATTATAAACGTAGTCCTTGCGGAGTCATTATTCAAGCTAGCCAGCGCTTATATATCATAAGGATGACAGTACCGTATTACTGCATCCTCCGCCATGCTTGGCGCACAGCTTAACGTTGCACTGATAATACACGCTCGCCGTGTACGGGAACTTGTGCGCCTGGAAGTTCACCCTGGCCTCCGTTTTGTCCTCGTTGTAGGTGAACTGCCCCATTATCTCGCCGTCAACCGGACAACTGCGGACAAACAGACATGTCAATTGGTTCTCATTGCGAAAGGAAGAAGTTCGGAACGATTCATCACGTTCATCGTCAACATTTCCGTCCTTCCGTTCGTAAAAAAAAAAAAATGTTATTTTAAGCTTCAATGTCGTGACTTACCCTTCGTCATTTATGAGCCGCTGCTCGCCCCACCCGAGGCCGTCGCGTACCAGGCAATCGGAGATCTTCAAGCCAAACATCTCTTGTTTGTCGATGCTAATGACCAGGGTCAAGGGATCGCCGATCTTCACATTCTCCGCCACGTGATGCTGCGTTGGATCACCGCTGAAGATCTTCATCGTGCATCCCGGCATTGGCGCGGTCGCCTGCGGGTGGTTCGCGATTTAATACGACGGTTCATTTACTGCTTTCCTTCAAACGTTTCCGACATGTATGTGTATTCAAAAATCAATATAAAAATGATTTGTAGTTAGAATTTTTTGTGTTAAACTTAATACGTTTTACGCGTCTCGAACGGTCCCCTCGAATCTTTGTGTTAATTTAACACAAGATGAACATGTTAATGAACATGTTAATACAATTACATTGTGTTAAATTAACGTTTGGAAATCTTAAAAATTTTTTACAAGAATCGATTTTAACACAAATACAAAACATGAATAACACCAGATAAATCATGCCGATATCCTTATAAATAAGCGAAGGCAGTTGACATTTCAAACGAGACATATGAATTTTAATCGACTGATGAAATATGATAATTTTCCAGAAAGATATGCCGAACGCAACTTTATTACCTGCAACGGCAGAGACTGCATCATGGACACGTGGGTCTGATCATTCGTTATGACTTTGTCGCGCGTCTGGTATCTGCATCTCACGTGGAAACCCCTGCCTTGATTCGTGACCAGCTTCAGGTGTGGCTGTACCACGATTGTGTTAAAGTATTCGATACCACCGTCATCCTGAAACAAAGGCGGAGCGTTGGTTCTAAATTCTCCATTACGATAAGCCTAACTCGAGGAATTGAAGATAAATGTTATCGAGAGAAATGTTTTATGTATATAAAATCTATATTTTTTTTCATTTATTTATCTCTCCCTCCCTCCCCCTCTCACACATACATAAACACAAATTTATATACAAACGTTATTTTATTTATGTATTTATATATTTATAAAACAACTGATCGATGTTGTATTTATTTTTATCTGAAAAGTATAAATATTCACGTTCCAATTTCATCTACTTTTATTAATGCACATAAATGAAATTACTGATTTAAATTATGATTAAGAAATACGATATGGTTCTTGAAGTACTCTCTAAATTTCCTAGAGTGAAACATTACTCTAAAAGAGTGAAAATCGAATATATCTAAGTTCGAGTGATTTGTCACTCTAATTAGAGTAAAAATCACTCGAACTTAGAGATGTTCGATTTTCACTCTTTTAGAGTAATGTTTCACTCTAGGAAACTTAGAGAGTAGGGTCTTCGCCAAAATAAATATACAAAAAAATTAAACGTGTTCCGTAATTTCAGGATGTGTTGCGTGCCTGCACGGCAGCTCGTAGACAAACGTGAGATCTAATAAACACATCCTATTATCCAGTGTTACACGTAATGTGCGTATGTGCATTATTATAGACCCGTCAATTTATATCCTTTATCTAAGAGTACAAACAAATTCGCAGAGTCACGGTGAGCGCTCAAAAAACAACGGCAAATTGAGGTGAGGGAGCCCACCGGCCATTGTTCGACCACTGCGTATCCGTGCCAGGAGCGTGTCGCAATCCGCGCGGACTCACGTTTTACTATCGTTTCATGGAGTATATAGTAATCACGAATGCACGCGGCCACGTTTTCCTGGCCACTTTCAGTGCTGTTGCAGCAGCAGCAGCAGCCGTCGTCGTCTGTCCTTGCACCCCGCGAGCAAAAACCGGACCGCCGCCGCTCCGGAGAGCGCTGCTCCGTTTCTCCGCTCGTCTCGCTCCGGTTCGAGATATCCAAGAAAGAGAATATTTACACGTAATTTACATTCCCTTTCTCGTCGTTTCCTCTCCCGTGGTTTACACCTGTGTGTCGCTTTGTAAAACTTCTTTCTCGCCAGATCCGTCCGGATGAGGACTCTCTTTTTGAGGAAGTATATACATTCTTTTCGAACTCATCTTTATTACATCGATCTCTCTGTAACGGCATTAAAAAATGCGTGTTCTTCACCGGAAAACAGATAGATTGCCTTTGTGTCTTTGGCGTTGAAAATTCTTCTTTTTCCGATCGGTTATTATTTTTTCCCCATCATTATTTAATATTTCATCTCACTATATTCCGACGAATAAATTTCATTAAACGATCCACGTAACCATCTCAATTTAAAGTATTTTGCATCTGTGATTAATCTAAGGTACCTTTCTGAATCCTGTAGCTAACAAGTAAGATGGAAGTTTCTTCATAAATAAGTCCTTCTTTAGATACTAACTGATCGGATTTCAGTAGTTGTCTGACAACTGTCATTAATGGCCGTCGATGGACATTAATAAGAGGAGTAAGTAATCCGTAATCGACGAGTTTCCAGCTATTTCCACGGACAATGAATGTAATCCAACGGATAATCACCGTTCTTGGAAGCAGATCGTCCTCGACGAGGGTCAAAAGGGGGTCTTGGATACAACAATTATTCGTTAGAAATATAATGGATACGATAACATTAATTTTCTGTTTGAAATTACAACGCAAACTGTAATATCGTCAGGTGCCCGTGTATATAATTCGTCTTTGTTATGTACTATATGGAAATTGCTACATTTTTATATTAAAAAAAATTGTTACTTGTCACACATTTAACTTATTTTAGTAAAATTCGATACAATCTGAGAAAATATTAAAAATATTAATTTATACAGCGCTAGTGGTAAATTAAAAATGCCACGACAAATCTCAATATTACATTATATATATTATATAAAATTTAATGCAAATTCATTGCTCAACAAAATCAGACATAGTAAAAATCGAAAAACTCACTTTTGTATGTTTATAAAAACACGTGTAGCTCTGCAGCAATTGAATATATTGACATGAAACTCTGCATAGATGTCAAAGACAGTACTACCAACCCACAAAAAAAATAATTTCATGATTTTATAGTACTCGCGAAGTTTAAATGAAAAATGTACCTTATTTTTTTATCACAGTAGTATACACACACACACACACACACACACACACACACACACACACACACACACACACACACACACACACACACACACACACACACACACACACACACATAACCATAGAAAAAAGTCAAATAAGATAAAAATACCAATTTCCTGCTTTGTCAGGAATAAGATAACGGTTGTTTGATAGTTCTACTTTTCAAGACTTGCCAGTCGCTTCTTTTTTATTGTGTCACTTTCTTGGCAATAGTTGGCGGACTATTTCGGTCGGCAATGAACTATGGAATGCAGTTCGGAAAGGTCGGAGTAGCTAATGAACCGGAGTTCAATAATCTTTTGCAGCAGCCGAGCGAGCGAATTGACGCCGCGAATTCCTAGACGAGCACCGGGTATATCGAGCAGGCAACGACCTTCGATGGAAGCCTCGCAGCGTTCGACCTCAGCAAGGATACTCGCAATCTGCGGTGCATCGGCCCGAGAAAGAGAGAGAGAGAGAGAGAGAGAGAGAGAGAGCCCGGGGAGACGTCGGATCGTCGACTTTACGTTTCGCACACCCACCTAGCAACGGGTGAGCGAGCGAAGATCCCAGCAGCTTTATTACGGTCGGGAGGGAAGAAGAGAAATGAGAGGAATCGGCGCGAGGCGGGGTTCCCGGTGTCTCCAGTCACAATCCTGACCGGCCCTTTTTCCTGCCGCATGCCATCAATAGCGAGACACATCGCCACGTGATATGGGCTGGCAAAAGGAAAACCAAGTACCTTCAGTCTTGCCGTGCTCTCCGTCATCCCGGCCGACTATACTTCAAGTCCACGTTTTCAAGTTTTTACGTTGGCAAAAAGGACAACTCGTCCCTTTGGACTTACCTCCTTTTCAAGTTGTACACGCGTGTAAAAACGCTTTTCATTTCGCCGGAATAATGGGCTGATAAGTTGGTTAAAATTATTTCGACTTTTGTTTAGCCTTCGTATTTTCTCGTCCATTTTTTTCGAACATCGAAAAATGACGATCTGTGGTTTGAGATTCTCGGAATATTTTAAAGCAAACGCCTCAAAAAGAAACTAAATATACATGTATGTAAGTAAAAAAAAAAACGATGCGCGAATATATCAATGTACGTCTAAAGGCTATTATTTTTACAAGTTCAAGTTTCTTTTTCTTATTCGTAATTCTAAAGTCCTCGCAAGCAGTTTAATATAATTTAACGAGCTCACTCGCGGTTTTTAGTCTAATTACAGTAATTTCTAAAATAAGATGGAACCTGGACAGAACCTGGAAAGACTCTCGTCGCATTGCGTGTCTATAAATCATGATTTTCCGCAAGTGTCTCAGCATTCCAGAAGGAATTTCCATTTCATTTACATCTGCATTCCCGACCACTCTTCCCGACTTATACATATATGTATATATATAAAGATATATAAGATCTCGAGAGGTGACTTTCCGGAGCGGAGAGACGCTGACGGTCGTTTTTGACATTGAATTCCCGTCCGGCGTAGGCTCTCTCGGCGGCTACCATCCTCCTGCGGAGATGCGATAAATTGCGTTCCTCGCGCGAGTACACGGCGCCCGTTGCGAGATCGTTCACTTCGATAGCCAGCACATCTCAAACGTAGGTACATTCCCGAGCGCATCCATCCTCAGAAAATTAGTTGTTTTCTCAACTGCGGTATCGCTTCCAACTGCTTTTCAGCGATCGTTCGCGAGACGCTCGCGATATCGCGGAATACCGGCACCGGCAAAGGCCAACGACCTCCTGACGAACTCTCCGCGTTTCGATTAAGTCAAATTGCGAGGATTACGGAGGTCAGTCGGCTAAGCAGTAACTGTGTCTACCGCGTTGTTGCCTCGTTTATCAGGTGCTCATTGCTTGCGGATAAGGTCATTGGGGTTCTCCTCGATTAATCCGACATATGACACTAGAGGTTTATTGCCCAGGAACGACTTGGAGTTCTTAGAGAACGTGCACTTTTCTGCATAGATTAATTATTCAGGAAATGTTATCGGGAATCAAAAGCTCAAGAAATTTTCGTCAAAACTGTGTCTATTGTATAATAAATCAAGTATTATAAAATACTGTCACGAAAGTATTATTTTTTTAGTATCAAAATGCTGTATAAACTTGAAGATTTTTCACATTCAGATAAATTTTAATAAATTTTTCTTCGATTTAAAGCCTGCATTAAATTCATTTCCTTTAAGTTTATGACAAATTCTATTTTTTGTTGTGTTATTTTCTAATTAGAGAAAAGGAAACATTAAAAATATAAATTTTATACAAAACGTGCAACATCTATTTTATAAAAAATGTATATTCTTTTAAATCTAATATTTAAAACAAGTAATTTAATTCTTTTGCTGTAATCGAGGAAAAAGAAGAGTAAGAAGTTCAGATAATAAATTTACGTGTACGACCAACATTATAAAAAAGTATGTAAAGTTACATAAATAATATATGTAAAACTTGTACAATTAATAGTAACAGATATAAAATTTTTTAATATTTTTATCTTCAATTGTGCAAATATATCTTAATATTAAACGAAAAATTATAATTGCAAAATTAAAAATAAAAATACCCAAAATTTACTATATTTCTACTGCAAATTGTATAATTTTACAAATATTATTTATATAATTTTACATAAATTTTTTGAAGAATTTTGCCTGGAAGCTTGAAATAAAAAGTGCTTGGAAAGTCGGGGAGTCCCCAGGAAACTTCTTCCTCAAGCTTTAAGAAACAATCGCAGTCGTGATATTATGTAACAACGCTGATTAGCGGCCGGCTCGCGGCGTTCCGATCATTGTACCTTCGATCTCTCGCCGCGAGGGAGACCGTTTCCACATTTTCTCGCACGTGCACACGCATGATTTACTCACGGAAGGGTGATCGGTGCGATCGACCGCAAACTCCAAGTACAGAGCCGGCGCACGCACGGCGAAGTACGTTTCGCGCAAATGCATGCTTTGTACGCAATTTATGGACATCCCTCCGAGCTGTATCCATTACCATATGTACATATCCATTTTCAGGCGATCGACGATCGATGAGCACGCACGTTTCGCCGCTGTGAATCAGCGCGTTTCCTCAACGGCCGATCTCGTCAGACCGTCGTGAGGTGTTTCGCGTGTCGCGACCTTTGCCCCGCGGCGCGATTCATCTCGCGCCTCCGTGACGTGCGTGTCTTAAAAGACGTCGGCGGGGATTTGTCGTGGCTCTCGGAATCCGTTTTGGCGCGTCTGTGCGAAAATCCCCGAAAACGTCATGACGACGATGAGGAGAAGAATGGTATAAAGAGACAAAAGAGAGAGCACGCAAAATGCGAACGAATTCGTCGTTTCGAACTCGAATGCTTTCGAAGGGAGGAATAAAAAATCGCGGGACGATTGGAGCGGCGCAAAACGTGGAAATTGCCGTGGCGCTTCTTTATCGCGTCGAATCCTGGGTGAGTCGTTATCCCGAGAGTGGCGAAGGGTACCATCTACCCGCTGTCATTAGTGTCGCTCAAGCGCCGATGATAATAGGCGATATTTTTTACAGGCAGTTTTTCACCCTCTTTTCATTACGGCCGTAGCGGCCGCGCTCGCGATTAAGCGGATTATTGCAAAATATCGCGGAGTGACCCCTGCGTGGAGCGAGGAGGAGCTTTCGGCCATTATAGTTTTGCGGCCCTTTTCTTCGCGCGCGAAGGTGAATTTTTACCTGCCGCAGCCGCGGCCTCCGCGTACTTTAAAAGCGTACCACCACTTTGCCTACACGGAGCGGTCATTATTGCCTATATGCGGCCGGGATCGTTCGAAAGTGGATCTGCTTAAAGGCTCGGGAGGCGCGCTCCATTACTGAACCGTATATCCACTCTTTGCCCCCTCCGGCATGAATAGAGGGTACGGTAGCTAAGAGGTTCATGCAAATTGGCTCATCAACCGACTCATCAGCACCGCCTTTTCGTCATTATTATTAATGCCTCCGCGAGCCTCTCTCGCACGCGATACTAACTCTGCGGCGGCGCCTTAATGCGAGATAGTTTCGTAATGTTGCGAGCGTATTTGATTAAAGAGGCAATCCTGAGAAAGGCGCGCGCGCGCGCCTGATTCGCCGATCCTTAATTTGTTCCGAGATGTGTATTTGTGTTTTCAGAATCACTGTAGTGTATTATATTTTGTATGTTATATAAGTATTGCGCAAAGGAAAACGAAATCAACTGATGCGGCATACCTTACACTGTTGTAGCAATTATCACCAGCTACGAGCTTATTCTACAAACTACGATCGTACTTATTCCGCAAACACATCCACGTACACCAGTTACGATCGTACTTATTCTACAAACACGTCCACACACAAAATTAGTACACGTTCTTTGTATATATATATATTTTTTTTTTGCTTAAGATTTAAATAAAAGTACGCAAAGCCAAAGTTGTAAACGGAAATCTTTATTTGCAATTTATCGATATTTAATATTTTTATCATTTATATTTAATTATTTCTTTTATAGTGAGACAGATATCTTATCTCATTCCTTTCAATGTTGTTTATCATGATCCAAAATCATATAAAATAATAACTATAAGAACAAGTTTCTTTTTAAATAAAACGTTTGTCCTTATTATGCTTTTTTGATTTTTATATAAATGTTAATATGTTAATTGAAACGCTTTACCATTATAACAATATATAGTATTTAATAATATATACAAAACCATTATTGAATATAACATTTTAATATTGAAAAGTAATGATAAATCAATTTTGTATAAATATCTTTTCTTATAGTTGGCGCATTTCTAGTATTTTCCTTAAAGAAACATACGCACACATACACTTGACGCTTTTTAAAATAATAACAGCAAAACGTATCAATTAATCGCCAACTTTATTTTGTCTTACCAATAAATTTCTTTGCACGAGTTTACTCAACACAATTTGCAATAAAAATCAAGTAAAAAAGTTTAATAGTCCTCGTATAAAATGCGTCAGCAGAGCTACGGATTTTGCTACGGGACGGCAGGATTTTCCGCCGTGCGCTTTTTATCGCAACGGTACGATATATCGTTACGCATTTGTATGTACGTCCGAGATATACTCTCGGAAGAGCCGAGCAAAACAGGAGGGCTAACGGCACCCGGAGGGAAGATGCATACTAAAACGTCGCCATCCTCTCGCCTGCATCCGCTGCATCGCGAGGCAATGCGTTCCGCCGACCAGGAAGCCGCGAAGATTGTAATTATAATTCACGCGTGGCAAACTGTCACGCGGCGAAAAGTCCCGCATCCATTGCATAGGTTACGTGCCGTATGGTTCCGTTCATTTCTCATAACATGGTCGGTCATGGTAATGGAAGAACAGTAATACCGGCGTGCCTCGACACGAGGATTACGTCAGCCGGACTGGCGTCCGGCCAAATTTGCAACCGCGAATCAGGAAGCCGCTGGACGAGGGTCGCTGACGTACGGACGACGGAATGGAATACCGTATAGAAACGGAAGTTATAGCCACGGAAGGTATTAAAGCGACTTTACGATGTCCTGTTAACAACGAAGTCAACCGTGTTTTCGCGTAGATTGAGAACCGACCGCGGACTTGGAAGAATTTTAATAAAATTTTAGTTAAATTGAAACTAAACTTTCATCCCTAAAAGGCAAATAAGGGGTGCTTTATTATCCCAAACGAAATTCGAACTACGCTATTTTCCTACATTTTTTTCTTATACTTTAAATGAAATTTTCAATGTTTTTGTGACAAAAAAACGTCATGTTTATATACATTACTGTTTTCTTCATAAAAAAAACAAAGAATATGCATTATTTAATTATTAATTTACTGCTGATAGAAAGGATTGAGACTTTTATTTAAAGGTAGAGAAATTCAGTTTTGCCTTCTAGGTTTATTATAAGTTTAGTAAAACGGTAATAAAAATATTAAAGTAACCATTAGGAAAATTTACTTTAAGTGAAGTTAGAGTTTTCAGAATTACCTTACAAATCTAAAAGTTTATTAAAGAAATTTTTAGATAATTTTTAGATAATTTAAGGTATGTAAAAAATTAATCTAAAGTAATTCAAGCCTTTTCCCGGGAAGATTCTTCCAAGTCGCCAGATGCCGTACTCACGACTGCCATAATTCTGAAAGGATAAATTTCAAGAGAAAATTTCTTCCATGTAGGAAGTCGTGGAAAAGTCATCAGCATCTATGCCGAGCGTAAACGATGGAAAAAGGCTTGCGACGCGTAGATTGCGCACGCTTATCGCTTACCCGCGATCGCGATCGACGATCCGAGCAGGTGCATACGTTCACGGCGCGGTCCATGTTTACATCCCCGTCGGTCGGCGCGCAATAAAAATCCATGTATACCGTAACGCTAATTCCAACGTAAACCAGGAAGCCGCTAAACTTCTTATTAGCCGAGGCAATTTCCTCCGGCGCGGCGCAATTCGATGCAACCGACGACGACGACGACGACGACGGAAGCGCAATGCACGACGACGGAGGCGTGCTGCAGCATGTTCGCGTGCGTGCAAACGGGGCTTCTGTCTTTCGGGCCTATGATTTACGCGAGGGGACGATCGTGCCGCACGCTAATGTCCCTTCGTCCGCCGGGAACTGGGAGAATCCCCTTTCCCCCACTCCTCGAGCGACTAACGGGACCGGTGATTGGAAAATCACGGGTTTTTCTGCGCGGTGCCGCGCGCGAACGGAATGAAAAATGATTCGCGGGGATCTGGGCGAGCGGAATTTAGCGTTATTCGTCAGAACGCCGGCGATGCATTACCAGCCGACGAAAGAGAGAGAGAGAGAGAGAGAGAGAGAGGAGGAGGAGAAGGGAGAAGGAGAGAGACGGAGAGAAGTTTCGCCAGAGGATGGATGCAAATGCATCCTCCGCCGGGACTCGCCCTGCCCGCGGGGCACTTTGTGCACTTATTACGATACATCTCTCGCGGAACATTTCTCGGGTTCGACGGCCGGTCAGTTCAGCAGGCGGCGGCGGCGGCGGCGGCGGTGGCTGCCGACTGCAGCTGCGGCCTGATGCGCTCGCTCGCTCGCTCGTTCGCCTTCCTCTCTCGCGCGCCAGCGACGTACAAACTCCGGCGGTAACCCCGGTGATGCCTGGAATTTTCGCCTTCGCGGGACAGGTAAAACGCGCCCGTCATCGAGAAGATTGGATTGATCGTCGATTGACCCTGCGCGACTCTTCCCATGCGGCGGCGCGACTCCGACTCCTCCGTTTCTCGCCCCGTGAGAAGAGCGCGCGGTGCGCCGATTCGTTTTGACCCTTTGCGGTCCTACGTCGCGAGTTGAATTCGACGCAACACGTTGCAACTTGCGGTAACACGTCTGGCACCGATCCTTCGGGCATTCGAGTCTGCACGCAATTGGGTATTATCTGTTCGTTCTTGGGATAATTTCTCTACAGAAATTCCTTTAAGGGGACTCCCAAAGCCGTTTGTTTTACTGACATTTTTTTAATGAACTAGTTTGTTAATTGACTTCACAGAATCGCAAAAGTCTTTAAAGTACGCACAAAAATCTAGAGGAAAACGATCGATTTCATATAAAAATAATAATTTTCTGAATTTCTTGTATGTAGAACTATCACTTGATATTTACACCGAGAAAAGTATCTAGTGAAATTAATCAGAATTCTGGTGAATAATTGCGTGATCAGATTTCTGGTTAATCTCACCAGATATTTTTTTCAGTGTAGCCAGAATTATGGTTAATCCCACCAGAATTCAGATTCAGCTTACTAAACCGTATAGTGAATAATCGTGTAACCAGAATTCTGGTTAATCTCACCAGATATTTTTCTCAGCGTACTCACTATACGAAATCTACGGTATATATACTGAAAGAAATATTTTTGTTAAATCAACAAGACAGAAGCTACTATAGCAAATGATTTGCTGATGTGGGATAGCAGATAACTCTTTTGTGAGAATAAATTTGTTACGTTTGATTTGCTGTTGTAACCATTGAACTCTAAGTGAACAAATGTGATTTGTATCTCAGAGAATATGTTTCTTAAAATAACAAATGATGAGAAATGATTTGCAATGGTAACTGTTCTCTCTAACCAATCCTTGCTTTTGTTTTGGCAACGAAAAGCTTTTTCTCAGTGATGTATACAAAATGAAACCGTATTCTTCTAAGGATAACATATACAAAACAATATCGTGCAATTCAAACTAAGATTAAAAGCCTAGAACAAAAAATTAACTCTTTTAACTTTTGTTATAGTTGCAAACCCAGATACAGGATGATAAAAAAAGCAATCAGAAAAAAAAGTCCAATTCATAGACTGACATTAATACGTGTACTTTATTTTTTATCCTGGAAAAGGGTTTCCAAATCTATAAAAGAAATACATGAAATCTTGTTAACGATGTGCACGAATGGCTCTACATTATCGACCCTGACTACTGGTACTTTGGCATCTCTTAAAGTTAAAGTAATAAAATTTTTTCGGTTTACGTTGATCTAGCCAATTAGATAAAACTGAAGGGCGAGATATTTGATATCTCTTCGCTCTGCTTGGAAAAATAAGTTGAACCGCAAAGGGTTAGGCCTGCATTTGCAGACTACTCATTAGAAATTGAGGTGGTTGCGAATCGGAGATTAAAATTCAAGCGATCAAAACGAAACGGATTAAAATTAAAGTTATCCCTAACTGGTTGAATTCTAATCTATACAACTCGCAATCCCTTGATACAAGGTTTAAGCTCTAGCGAAACCGCTTGGAGAAAAGTTGCCGGGGAAAAATCGTTGGGTATTTCGTCGATTGCGGCTATCGCGGAATATCGCACATTCGCGTCTCTCTAATCCAATGGCAAAAGAAAAAAAAAAAACCCCCCCGACGACCACGTTCGACGGAAATAGCGGTGCGTTAAGAGACGAAGTCACGCGGCGGCGGCGGCTGGGCTCATCGAGCGGGTTGGACGGAAACACGCGAAACGTGAAAAAATGCCGCGGATCGAGGCCCCCGGTCGGTGTGCTCATCGGATATTCCACGCGCGCATATCCCGCAAAGACATCCCGCGAGATCGTGTTCTCGCGATGGACTTTTTGCCGGGGCGACTCGCCGGATTCCCGTTCGAAATATGCGCGCATCGCCGAGAATAGCCGCGCGAATCCGGAATCGCGGCATCCCGCGACACGGGCGAGGGGAGCGATGATCCTCCATGTTCTCCTCCTCGCCGCCCGCAGAAACGGCGTTGACCATGCCCGACGTATCCGCGGCACGCAGCGCGGAATTATCCTATCGCCTGCTAACGTCGGCGTCAATTACACGGTAAAACCGACGATCGGCGTCGGCATCGCGGTACGAGCTAACGGTCGCGTGCGGCCGGTTAGTTACCTTGTATAATTAGCGGGCGCGGTCCGTCCGGGAAAGATAGACAGCTCGAAAAAATGTACTCGGCAAGTTCAACGAGTGCGAATGATCGATGAGAAAGAGAGAGAGAGAGAGAGAGAGAGAGAGAGAGAGAGAGAGAAGTGTGAAATATTTGTTTAACCCTTTTATATCCAGTGACAGATGTTTCAGGGTTTAAATGATCGTATTTTATTAATTATTAATCCCTTAAAATCGAAAACAGCTTATTTCAAAATCAAAACGTTATTAAAGTCTAATAAAACATTGTAACAAATATTGCTATAAAATATAAAAAAATTATTTTGATAAGTAATAAGATCTAAAATTTTTTTAGAATAATCATGGAATGCGCACAGCAAAATCGATGTTATTACATAAAAACGAGAAAATTTCATTATCGTATCAATTATTCGATATTGCAATAAATAAAATATGTTTTGTTGTAATTAAGTGGAAAAATCTTGCTGCATAATTTTAATTACGGAAAGAGTTAACGCTCTTTAGCGAATTTTGCACATCGGTATCACAAAAGCATCAGTACTTTGTAGCATCACAGAAGAGTATCAAAAATATATACAAAAAAATCTCTGGGGCTTGCGCCTTTGCGCATTGCAAAAGTATTATGAAAGTATTATAATAAACAATATATTAGCTAATGAATAAAATAATAAATAAAATAGTGTAATCAAATTACATTCGAAGGGATTATGGGACTCGGACTCGCGACACTCGCAAGTGATCCATAACTCTAAACGCAGACAATAACTTGCATGTCAAATGCATGTATACGTCAAACATTAAATTCAATTACGTCATTTAAAAGCCATATTCAAGCTTTTCAAGTTACGCTAAAGTTAAAAGGTTAACACCCGGCGTATTTCTCAAAATGACATCTATAAAACTTTCGACTACCTGCAATACTGAAATGCAGCTTTTATGACAACACGATAAACATTCATGATCAGTTATATAACGTTGTAACGTCTAAACAGTATGTAAAGAAGTAACTTATCCCGGGTATCCCAAAATTCAACACAAAGTATATGAAATATCATAAATTCTATAACTACATCTAGTCTATAATCATCTCTTCTCTATATTAGTACATTTTCAATCAATCTTTTTGCTGTCTACCTAAAAATAATAAAATTTGTTTCGGTACACAAAATGCTACATCAAATTTCTCTTTTACTTTTCGTGCTGCATATAAAAAGGGACGGCAGAAAAACGGTATCTTCGTTGATGTAATCGGTTGCATGTCACACATTGCGATTCGATACAACCAACGTCTGGCTTTGCATGTACGTGAAGTATGTCAATGAAATTCAAAAGTGGCTCGCAAAGTTAACGCAATGTGGTAAGAACGCGAGACGTGCACATAACATCTGTCGTAATGTAAGGACGTGCTAAGAAAATGATGAGGTCACTGGCGGTCAGTAGAGATCACGCTTTTATAACTTCTTGCGTAATGTGTGTGTTTTGCACACGCGGAAGACGGCTATCGCTGATTTCACGTTTCATCACGTCCGCGTATCTCTCAGTGTTAAATAAAAATGTGCTATAAACTCTTTGGCGACTATGAAGTATATTGGTCACTCCCTTTGCAAATTTCCCATTTAATTTCCAAGAAATTTAATCTATTGAGATAATTTAGTTATGCTTTACTCGAATCCGAAAATTAAAAATGTAAAGTTCAAAATGGTAGGTAAAAAATTCGGTTTTACGGTTTTAATATTGCTAACCAACTCAAAGTTTCCAGTTTCAATTATAAATCTATAATCAACTTCCAAACTCTGATTATGTGTGTTGAGTTCTGTGATAAAAGTTCCCCCTTTCCATTGGAATTCATTTACTACCCTTTTGAATTTTAACATTTTAAGTTACATTCAAACGCAGCGATCTTAAGAATCCCGAAATTCACATTATTTCACGATAATCAGACATCTTTAAAAAGTCAGTCCTGTATCGAGTCGATCATTAAAAATTTTATAATTCTGAGACCAGAGTTATAAGATCTGCAACCTCGGAAACGACCTTAGAAAATAAGGTCATTTATAAGTTACCCCATTAGAAAGCTCCATCAAAGGGTTAAAAAAAAAAAACGAAACAGTTAACAAACGAGATAATCTTAAATAATTGTGCGCCGGGAAGGACGTGGGCGCGAAGGTATGTTCGCGTGGAGGAGCAGGATCCAGTGAAGACCATTATTTCCAGACGAAAGTCGAACCGTGCAGGTCGACGGGATGGGCGAGGCGTCCCAAAACTGGTATTCGCGTGGGTATGTTCCTTTTTTTTTTTTAATTCGGCGAGGTATTTGCGACCTCCCTCTCCCCCGCGTGTCCTTGGGAGCCTCGTCCCCCGAAAAGAAATCGAGTCTCGCCCACTGTCGAAATTCCCCTCGGGTGAATACCTGAACTGGATTTTCCACACCGCCGCGCCGTGCGGCGTCTACTCCCCCCCCCTCCCCCCTTCGCTTCTTCCTTCGAAAAGACACGTTGCGAAGAAGTGAGGCTTATAGATTGCGCGAGGTTAATCTCCGCGAAGCCAGCTACCCACGTTTCGACACGAGCTCGCCTCCTGCTATTGAGAACCTGACAAAGTCGTCGATGATTTCGCAACGCGTTCGCGCTTTCACGCCGAACGCCGGCGTCATCGACGTTTTTGGATGACCGGCGACGTCTCTTCGAGGAACGGCCTTGTCGTCGCGACACGCCGTGTAAGTAAGTATTTCTGTCGCTTTTTCACGCTCGATGATGCGCACCTGCATGACGCGATGTTCGCCCGATGATGGGCGTGCCTCGGCGTTGTGTGCATCGTTCTTTTTTTTTTTTTTTTTTTTGAACACGCTTGCGAAACGATCGATTGAAGTTCGAATCGAACGTCGAAATCGTTCTCGTTGCTAATTGCCACTCTCACGATGAAACATCTTCGACAAGCAAATCGTATCGCTGTTCTTTTTTCAAATGTGGACATATTATTATTTTATAGATCGGAGATTGGAGGAACGTGCATGTAAGAGATTATTATGAGAGCACTGAAAGTATATCTTCCTCCGACTATCATCCTGATCGGCGAGTTATCGCAGTTATAATTATCTAATTACACCTTACCTCCGTAACATCGTATCTGAGCTATCCATCGAAACTTACAATTCCCTAGGTTGAATCCTCCTCACTTCCAATTGCCTTCCCCTATCACGAGGTAGCAAAGCAGGCACGGGCAGTTCGTCATCGCGTAAATACGGCTACCGTGGCTTCGCAACAACCTCCTCCTCCTCCACATCCTCCTCCTCCCCCCGGGAGGGAGGTCCATGGCGAATGGAACACGGAAGGTAAGTGGAAGCAGAGTTGGGGGTAAAAAATGGATTCAAGTTCAGGGCAAGAAACGAGTTAACGACGAAAAGGAAGAATAGGAAGGGAAAAGACGAAGGGGAGATACCGCACAGCTTAATGACGCGAGAAGCTCGCGGGAAATGACTTCGGCGTCTGCCCCTCGCCCCGTCGCGACGATTATTCTCCTCCTTTGTTTGTCCTCCTTTGCGCGCTTTTCTCCCCGTTTCTCGCCGCTTTTTCCGAGATGACATCTCTCGCGCGATTTCGTCCCGTCCTTTTGATCGTCTCTCCCGCGTTCTTATGCCGTCCTCCCTCTCTCCCTCTCCCTGCCTCAGTCCCGTTTAGCATACTTGAATTGAAGCGTTCTTCTATCTCGCTCCTACCTCCTCATTCTTGGATCTCGGGCGGCTTAACGTTTCTTTAATTCGCCTCGCGGGTTCTTTCGTAAAAAGCCACGTCCTTTCAGCGGAGTGACCGTGCGTCTATAAATATGTATAAAGATACACGTATATGAAAAGACATATCTTGCCTTTTAACTGGAAACGTCGATGATCTCATGATTATTAATGTCTTCGTATAATATTCTCGTGTGAATATTATTAGACTGGATTACCGTTACTCGACGCTTAATGATCGTAGAACGCGACAGCTGGCGGCCAACATTATGGCTGGTCAAGAAAAACACCTGATGCGAAGTCAGGCAAGCGCTGACGTTCCGCGTCAACTAGAGCGACAATTCATTATTTTCGCATGCAAACATTTACAACACGTTTCGTACTCGAACAGTACATTTGTGCCACCGTCCCTCCCTCCGCCCCTCAAACTGTCAACCGCTGCTCTCGTTGCGCAAGAAAGTATGCCTTCAAGAGTTGGTTAACGACGACCTTGGATTCCAACGGTCACGGCTGTTAAGCGGTGGCCACTTTTCGTTTGGACACGCGTATTTATATAATCGTGCGAAATGCAACGCCCGCAACAAACGTTATTGCAAAGCCTGCGTATCTGAAAATAATTACATTCATTTTCTACGTCCACTCGGCTATTCTATGCAAACAGTTGGAGTGTAGTCTGTGAAATCTTTTACGTTACAAAAACAGTTTAAACGCCAACCTCAAATATATTTCGTATCGCTACGATTGCGCTACGATAATCTTATCGATAGTCAGAACGTCTGTTCAAATCTTTAAAACGAAAATCCCTGCTTCTCCAAACATTTCGGGGTTCGAGTCGATAAAGTCAAAGCAGTTTATAATTTGCTATGAGAATGAGAAAGTTATCAATATTTAAATGTTAAGTAGAACAATTGTCGTTAAAATGAAACATAATTTATAAAAAAACCCTAGATTTATTTAAAAACTAAGCATAACAATAAACTTTTCGGGGAGACAAAAAATGGCAATTTGCCCCCGACAAAAAATTCAAATCCTATGTTTCGACAATTTTTGCAGCTGGCGGAACACATCGTCTGGGTACTCTCTCTTTTTAAATAATTAAACGTTTAAAGAAATTTATTACATAGATATTTTCTTCATTGCCACGGTACCTTTTGTACGACAATGCGATTATGTAAGGTTGAAATGCGCCCGGTTTGATCCACGCAAGATTGACGCGTAAGGTTTCCGCGAACGAGGAAACCGGTGAAGGCAGCAGGTTGCCGAGGGGGCCTTCGGCAAAATCGCCGTAAACGTTCCGCGTTCTCCCTATCTCCGCGCGATTTCTTTCCGGCGCTCACGCGCGGCTGCGGGCAAATTCTTCGAGATAACGAACACCGGTCGGGGCCGACCGGTCGGAGCCATCCGACGCGTGCTCCTCGAAAAAGAAGACGAAGTAGACGAAGAAGCAGCCGGAGCCGCGTGAGTTATGCCGCGCGTTTACGACAAGCCGCGCCCCGGCTTTTCCCAGCTCGCGAACACCGGTAGCCGGGGCTCCTTCTTCTACGCGGAGGAAAACAACCTCGCCGGGAGATTTGCTTACGGGAGGATTGAATGGCCGTTCCCGCGATTATTTACGGCATGCCCCCATCGGGACCACGCGGAAACCCTTCCATCGGTATTGAATAATCGTGGGAGAGAGATCCCCGTGAGCCGTGATTCAAACGTCCCCTCCTCCCCCCGCCCCCTCGTCCTCACGGAACTGTGCACTTCCTGCACAGCCCCAAGATCGGGCATAAATCCCAGCTATGAACGTCACGACGTATAACTTAATCCCTGAACCTCGACCGCCGCCGCTCGGGTCGAGGTTTCTGATCTTCCGGATAGGCTATCCGGATAGCAGATTTATGGGAAACGTCGATCACCCCGACGACTATGGATAGTTTCCTAGGGGAGAGAGAGCCCATCAAGGGTATCCGATAACGCTAATACGCGAATAAAAATCTCTATCTCTCTATCATCTCTCGTTTTACGGATAATGAAAATTTATTCCAGCGATATACGTGCTTTCCCGAAACGAACGGTCGTTTCGCTGATATTTCCTCGCGATGATAAATAAAGCGCGCTTATTTAAGTTGAATTTTCTGGGCGAGTCAAGCGAGACAGCCTCGCTCCGAGGATCTCGCTCGCGAGAAGCGTACGGCAAGTCGTTTGTCCGAGATAAAGGCCTTAAAAAGAAGCAGAAAACGCCGGAATGACGCTCGGGGTCCGGTATTCCGGATAATGCGGCACGACGCTCGCGGTCTCTCGGCGCCCGCTCCGGCATTGTCCCTCCCCCGGACTCCGGGGGCAACGTCAGAGCGACGAGGATCGATGGCACTGGAGCGCTGCCGGATGGAAAAGGGGGAGCGAAACACCGAGTGTCTCTCTCTCTCTCTTTCTCTCTCTTCTCTCTAAAAGAGGAGACCGGTCTCGCCGCAATGTTACGGGCGAGTATCCTTGCGAGCAGCCGTCCTCAGCTTGGCTTGGAAAAAAAAAACCAGCCGTGGTGGGCACTCGCTCCTCAGTCAGAGGTCAACGAGGTTGAGAGGACCTCTATATACGCTGATCCAATACACTCTCAAAAGCATCGTGCGTATACCTGTATACAGTGGCTCTCATGGAGGAAGGATCGTGTCCCTCGGTTCAACCTTTTCCTGAATCCGTAGGAAATGGGGCCTTATTGTTATACGACATAGGAGTAAGCGTGCGTCTACTTTTATTTTTTTCCGAATAAATAAAGACAGATACATATTTATCTGATAGATGAGTTTACCAAGAAGTTGGAACAACTGGCCCATATCACGATATCCGCTATTGAATCGGATTCATTACTTATCAATTAACCCTCAGGCTCCACATTCGATTAGCCTAATCCAGGATGGCTTTTACTTTTTCCTAAATATATTTCGCACTGAAATACTTATGACATTCTCCCTAGGATATATTCTTTTCCTAGAGTTTTTCTAGAGATTTAAAAGAGGAAACAATTCGAATCGACTGTTAAATCACTAATGTAGGTATGTGTAGGTTAAGGGCATTATAGATAGGAATTGTTCGCGCGTTCGATTTGTTGATTAAAAAATGAAAGTTAATTAAAATTGCCGATCGGTCAGAGCGGCGCATACATCGCATATTCACCGGGTTAATAGAAGGTCTACGAGCCCGCAGTTTAAGTTCAACTTAAACTGCGGAACAATGGGTCGTTTAACGAGGCGTTGTCGTAGTGGTGGACGCAGCAGCGTCTCGGCTGTACCCACTGTGTGCAGAAAGCGAGCAGCTTCTTCACCGATCCTTACAAGGTCCGCAGAACCTTGTAGTCGTCACGTATGCAACAGTGATTCTCAATTTTGATCGACAGCCACGAGGAGCCTCTATGACCGATTCGCATTTTTCGCGCGACCCTGATCTTCCGCCACGTCACGCACATTAAAAAAATGCAAATTAATTGGACATCAGATTTTTGCTAAATTTCGGATCAAACGTTGCGCCACGCGAGGGCGATGATCGCCAGCGGAGGATGAGAGAGCACAATATGACGACTGATACGGATCTCGTTCGTCACTCCTCGCGATCTTCATTTATCGCTTACGCATCGTGAAGTGAATCGGTCTTTTCCTCTCGGTGGTGGTGGAGGGTACGGCGAACCCGTGCCATCTTCATGAAAACGTAACGGGCGGCGTAACGGTGTTACTATTAGAGGCCGTAACGTACCATGACAGAGAGAGAGAGAGAGAGAGAGAGAGACTCTGTCGACCGTGCATCAAATTGCCGCGTGTGACTTTTTTCTTTGCTAAAGCACAAAAGAGGTAGAAGGAGGGGGAGAGAGGAATCGAAGAATCACAGCGCACTCGTCACTGTGCGGCTACCCGGGCCACCTCGGACGGGACACCTAGATCCAACACCACGACTCTCGTTCTGATTTCCTTTCGCGGAAACCACACTCTCGGGGAAAAAAGCGCGAGACGTCCGTTAGCTAAATCTGCGGCCGGACGCATACATCATCGCGTAAAGTGGCCGTCACGACAATCGTCGTCCCGCCATTATGCGACATTACGAGCCGTCAGGATATTTCGCGTGCCCGTTACGTTTGCGGCGCCCGTCCACCTGCGGCGTTTGACTGATTGAACGTATCGAGGTCCCTTAACTGTTAAAAGCAGAAGAGGCGTGTTAGAATTGTAGAAACGTTAAATCTATAATCGCCAGGAAATTATCAGAGGCGAAGCAAAAAAAAAACGTAAAACGTAATTTTACCGTTGCGAGAAATACCGCGTTATTAAGGACTATTTGTATAACAACCGGGATATACAATAATAGCACATAAATAAGTGTTGATAATTTCGGGATCTTGTACCTGTATAATTTCCGCGAGTTCTTGCATTTCGTTTTTTAGTGGTTCTTCAAACCACACACCGATCCACTATTCGCTCTTGAAACATAATTTTGCCGAAGCTCAGAAATGTAATTTCGCATTATTAAATTGGTGTACAATTTCATATCGCTGATGATGCCGGCTAATCATTTTATGTATTGCGCTATTACATTTATTGTCTCGTAATCGCTCTTCAATTGTAGCTATTGTAATTAATATATTATATATCTCTTGACTCAATAAGGTTCCGTGGAATAACAGGCATTGGAGGGGTATGCCAGTGATAGCGAGCGTTTAATGGGCGGAACGAAAAGTTCCGCGACTTGTTCGGGCGAAACGAAAGAGGTGAAAGTCGACCATTAATTCCCCCCGAGTTCCAAAGATATACCGGCGGCGTAAGGTAATCGCGAGATGACCACGTTGCGCATCAACGAGTCCTTTCTCACGACGTTTCCTTACGCTGATGATTATACGGCGCGTAAGAGCGCAAAATTACAGCCGCCCATGCGGCTTCGAGTGACGTTGATCCCCAAGGGAGACTTTGTTTGTACATTTTGCAGGGTATCACGAGCCCTTACACGTTCATAATCTCCGCCGAGTCTGTACTTTAACTGTCAGAAAAATATTGTAAACGAGTGTTGTTCGGACGTGACGGCTACGAAGCATTTAACCAGGAATTACCATATCTAATTTCCGCTTCTAGGCGCGGTTATCTACCATCTCGTTTAAATGTCTCGAATCGAGATTTATTTTAATATTCAAGGACAATTAAAGTTACGGGAACGTACATTTAATCCGGGTTGGTTTCCGCAAGGCAAACGAAACAAAAAGAGAAATCTGCTTTGGCGCGTTAATTGCTCGCGGAAACACTTTTCGAGTTGTCCGAGATCGTGGATCACGCGCGCCTTACTCCGTAAGGCAGAGTGCATGCAACCCCCTGGAAAACGGCCTGTCGCTAAGGGAGCGATCGGCGAGCGGGGTAAAACCGGCGTGTAATTTCCAAGGCTCGGGGCTACGATTTTACGATTTAATTGGGCCTCGAGGAGAGGAATGGCGGTTCGCCCGTAACCGGTGGTTACCTCACTACTAGGAAGATATTATCCGGCCTTTCTGTACCCCGTGTGCGAGAGGGGCAAGGGCACGGTTCGCCCTCCTCCTCCTCCTCCCTTCACCCCCGGGCTTAATGGCGATGGTGCGAGAGGACGTGCCGCCTGCTGCGTAGACGGATACAGCGCTGGGATATACCGACGGATTCCGTCGGAAGGAGAGACGGATGCTGCTCCCCGTCGAACAATAACACGACGAGTCGCCTCCCGGACCTTACTGGCCTTTTTAATTAATCTCGCGCTATGCGCGCGCCAACCGGTGGATGAATGATCATCGCGAATATTCAACGTTACTCATACCTGGCTGTTTGCGTTTCCCCGCGGAGAGACGTGTACAGATTAAATTCAATAACTTGTACGACGCGCGCGCGTGTGCGGTAAACGCGCGGTTATTTATCAAACGAATAGCTCCGCACGTGCAGACGCATGTCTCGCACTTTTATCTCTTCATATCTACACCTTTCTCTCTCTCTCTCTCTCTTTTTTTTTTTTTTTTTTTAATATCCGGAGAACGTATAACTTCTAAAACACATGTTCCTCTCTTTTCTTCCTAACACCCGAGCTCTCGCGACATCGTATTAATTTGAATAACGATTTCGATCGGTGAAATGTGAATCGACGACGGCTCTCCGAGTGGGAAAATCCCGTGCCGGTGAGCGGGGAAAATGGAAATCGTTATCTCGACGTTGGGCAACGCGCGCGCGCGCGCGTTCCGCGAAACTTCTGAGAAGCACCACGCCACGAGCGTGGCTGTCCGTCGGGGGAACGAGAGATACATGAGAACGAGTGCTAAGAGAGTGAGAACGACCATCTGGCCGTCGAGACCCGACGCCAACGGCGAAAGCTAAACGGCCGATGCGGTGATGCCGGGTCGTTACACGCGTTATGCCTAATGCGATACTCGCGATAATCATACCTATACCCACGTACGAGGGTATACACTCGCGTTTAATATATCCCCGTCGCGAAAACTCCGAAGGCCCCGGCCTGCGCCCGATCTCGCCCCCTCCGATCGTATAATAACTCGGCTACGTCCGATTAATCGCCGGCTACCGCCGCGCGTGCACGCGCGTGTGTGCGGCCGCAACGGCGATGCATTCGCAAGGTCGTAGTCAAGGACACCCGTGCAGGCCGCGGCCCCGCGAGGCCGCGCTCGAACAGGATGCCAGCGACGCTCTTCTAGTCGCGAGCGAGCGAGCGAGCGAGCGAGTCTCTCTCGCGCGAGAGACTCGCGCTCAACACGCGACACACACATGATTTAGCATATATATATATATCGCGCGGTCCTTTCGCCGTTCTATAATTCCGTTAACGATTTTTACTACGCGAATACTCCGACACAGGATGATGTATCGCGCTGGCAGAAACGCGTTCGCGGAGGGCAGGGAGACGATAATTTAATCGTATTAAAATAATATAGCTGAGGCTGTATAATTTAAATGGACGAATTTATCGCGTCGATTAAACGGCCAATTAAGAGCCATCGTAACCACCAATCTCGATCTTTTATCATGGCGACGGCGCCGTATTCGCTCGCTGTTGACACTGTCATTAAAATGACGTAATCTCTTTTCAAGTCACTCTTTTAGAGGCGACTGATGTCGCGATTGATGAAATATTTATGCGATCGTTCAGTCATCACCGCCGACAAAAGCGCATCGCGCGATTAACATTGCAAGTTGCTGCGCGCGTTGCATCAAGCATTATCCTCATACAATGTGTATCTTACTTAAGGGGATGCTGAAGGCAGTCTGTTTTACCGATTAGGCAATACCGAGATTTTATAACGAGATTTCGTATATATTTCTTTTATAAATTTAGAAATTTTTCCGTCTTCGGCATAGAGTCCAGTTTACAGACTTATATTAATACGTATACTTTAATTCTGGAAAAGGATTTCCAAATCTATAAGAGAAAAACATACGAAATCTTGTTACGAAAATTTTCTAACGAGATTTCGTACGTATTTCTTTTATAAATTTGAAAATCCTTTTCCAGAACTAAAGTGTACGTATTAATATCAGTTTATATTATCGACTCCGATCAAATTTGACCGACACCATAGTCTCTTCTTAACATATTTCATACATTTCTGTCCTTAATTATTAATAATTCAATTATTAATAATTTTCAAATAATAATTTTTAGATATCTTAACCATATACCTATAGTCGTATCCTCTTTCTGTACAGTTATTTTACGTTCAGTGAATAATTACGAAAATGACAGGCATGAAAAACGAGAATATTTATCTTTCTTGAAGGTTATAGATGCGTATTTGCACATTTTTACGTTTGCCAAGATAAACGACCACTCTTTAAATAGTCAAATTTGTTCCGGTCACACGAGTGCATAGCTCGTAAGAGACGTCAGGGCGGTTTTTTTCTTGTTAACAACTGTGTCTTAAATTAACGTCATTCGTTAGGATTAAGTTTGTCCGTGCGTTCTAAATTAGTCGGTGGATTTTCTAACGGAACGGCGGCAGATAAATTAAGCGCATAAAGTTGGGATAAAATAAACACGCGCGCCGCAGGTAGTAGGCGGTGCATAAACGGCGAATGCGTTGCACGCATTGTCGAACTGGTCTGACTACCTCTCTGGCGAATTTTTCATGCGTGATTTGGTATCCTCTTTGGTCAAGGGGAGAGTTACCGAGCTGATTTTATCCGTGTAAAGATAATCGGCCGTGATACGAATCCTCTTAAGGCGAAAACCATTAAACAGGATCTGAGGAAAAACCAACGACTGTTAAAAGTTAAGAATACATGTCGGACGAAAAAAGAAGCTGCAAAAAAAAAACGTAGAAAGGAGCTTCGAAAAAATTATGTTATATAATAACGAGTTTACCTACCGGTGGTACGGTCCGTCTTTTTTGAGGACCTGAGAGAAAGTTACCGATTTCGACAGACTGACCATTTAAATCTCGCGTAGCCATTTCTGGCGAGGAGAGAGACGAGTCTTCCTCTCGGCAAAATTTCACACGGTTCCTCCTGGCTGAGAGGCGGCGCCGCGTTTCTCGGCGACCACATTAAAATTACAAGAAATTGCTTTGCTTCATGTTAATATCCTGGGCTCAATTGCGTGTTAAGGATTAATGACAAATTCAAAAGATTCCAACTATTATTTTAAATAAATTTATATCTAGTTGTGATGTTTCAAATAGCAATTTTTTATATATGTGTGCATGTATCATCTTGCCGATTAATTAAAGTAAAAATATATTTTCATCTTATTTGTAGGGTATATCTTAACGACGGACCTGTTCGTGGAACTTTGAGAAAGCTGAGAGAATTTATATAAATACGAACGCGCACTCAAGGATACAAATTAAGCCGGCCACGGACTTTTACTTTTATGATAGTGGCGTGGGCAAATCTCGCGTCATTGCCTTTAAGATAGCAAACCGGCCCACTCGATGCTCAGCCTAACTCCTCGTCGTCGCTAGTAAATTTGCAAATGGGGAGAAAAAGCGAAGAGCCTCGTAAAATTCATAAGAGGACGATTTTACATCTCAATTCTCGCGGATTTTACTGCCGGCCTCCAACGTAGAATTATTTATGAGAGTTCGTGAGAGCTAGACGAATGCATTAATATGCGATAATGCGGATTTTCAAAAAGTGTCTAATGCAGTTTCTTTCTGCGTGCAAATGCAAAAACTCTTTAAAGTCTTTAGAAATTTCCAAGGATGCACAACGATGAGAATTTGCGTAGAGGAATTTCAAAGTGTATTTTGCCTATAATTTCTTCTGTCTGAGTCCTTCATTACATAAGAAGATATCGAATCGCGCGTATACATGAGAATGTGCACTTGAAGACAATTACGTAAGGATCATGCTGGATTGCCCATATTAAGCCTCTTCTCGCATACCACTTTGTCAGAGCTCATCCCACTTGCAAGTAAAATGAGAAAAAGAGAACTAAATCGTATCTAATTTTGGACATTTCAATTTGTTACTTGTAAAAATTGTTATTGGTTTTCTATATAATTTATCTTAATTTTTATTGCAACTTTTTTCTAATTTTAAATCAATTTTTTGTAAGTAGAAATGACATTGATTACTTTTTAGTCATAGAGAATGATTGAAAAAGAAAAACTTGCAAATTGAGAGACAAACCAATGGTAGAACTAAACAATGAAGTCATTGTTTAGTTGTTTTCAAGTAGATTATACTAACACAAGGATATATAATGAAGAAATTGGAAACTTATGAGAAAATGAAAAATTCTCTCGGCACTCTCATTACAGAATCAATTTCTAGTGGATGAAGAAATATCAATTTCTAATGTATTCTGTTATTGAAATCGCGAATGTATTGCAAGAATAATATTACATACATATAATCTTGATATTAATACTAGAACAACCAAACCCAGCATAATGACGGATTTTAGATTTCCAGATTAAATTACAAAAAGATCTATTAATATAATTCTTGCCGGATTTTTTATTTTTAAATTAATTACTTAAATATTAAATTAAATTAAATTAAGAAGAAAAATGAAAAAAATAAGGACTACATTGAATGCCGGTTGTTTTAGTGTCAAGTAAAAGGATAAAATTATATTTCAGGGAAAGGAAAAAATAAACACGTTAGCGTTCTAAAAAATACCAGTAAATACGAAAACACCTAAAACGTATTTTAATGTTACATTCGCGCTTTTATCCAAAGATAGCCCGATGGCGGAACAGGCGCGAGTTTATGCGCGAGAAAGCCGAAGCTGTGCGACGCCGGTTTAACGCACACGTGCGAAAACGGAACGACGCGTGTTCGTCCGCCGATGATGGTGCGCGCGCGGCTGCCCACGATGGTTCGCGACGCCCACACCGGTGAGAGAGATCCGTCGAGAATCACCGGGAACCGCTCGGTGTACAGCGGAGGTCAAAGACTCCCCCTTACCTTATCCGACCTCGTCTTACGGCGCGGCGTCGTACCGGCCGCGAATTATTGTTCCCTTCGGCGTGCCAGCCCTTAAATTATGCAGCCTCTCGGTGTCGGCGGTAGGTGTTGCCGCCATTAGACGCTAGTTCGAGAGAAGAAAAGGAGAAGGAGAGAGAGAGAGAGAGAGAGAGAGGAAGGGAGGAACTCGCGGTATCTTCACCGTCGTCATCGTCATCGCAACCTTCGCCCTTCCGAGGTTGTGACCGTAGGCGAACGCGGAACAGCGGCGGCGCGGGGAAGCATCGTACGTGTACGTGTGTGCTGGGCAAATAAAATTGTCAGGTGCCACGCTCAGGCGCGCTCGCACCAAAGCGAATTCCCCGGGGTTCGCGTGACTCACGACGACGTACGCAATTCCGGTGAATTCAATTCGTTAAGCGTTAATGACGCAATCCGCCGCTAATCAAGACGGCTACGTACACATGAGAACTCTCCGCTGCGCCTCTTGCCTTGGCGGCGTATACACGTCAGCTCGCATCCGCGCGGGATGCGGATGATTAATATGTCAATACGGTTTGCGATTAGGACACCTTGGCTCGCCTTGTTCCAGCATCCTCGATGATTAAGTTTCTCGGGGTGAAAAGTACGTTATCGTCACCGTGATTACCAAGGGTGGAGGGGGAGGGAAGGGGGAGAACTCGCTGGACGCTTCTAATCATCGACGGTTCCGCATCGCCTCGGGTTCCGCTACGGCGTTATTATCGGCCGATCGAGGGAGCGGACGATCGATTCGTTAAGGAGTCAGCGACTCCACCGCGCCAGCGCGGCGTGCCTTCGGATCTGCGTCGTAGAAGAGCCGTAAAGGACGACAGCTGCGAGCTACGTCGTCGTCCTCTCCTCTTGCGAGAGGGTCTATCTCGCGTTAGTCATACGCCAAATGTGATTCACAGTCGTACCTGGCGATTACTATGCCGTGCATACGTTCGACGTATTGTTTATGCGTGTTTATGCGAGGGCCCTCCAGGGAGGGGGGGGGGAGGGAGAGGGAGCCAGCGGGAAGGAAACCGACAATTAGAAAATCCAACACATGTCTCTACGTCACGCGACACGTTTGCTGCTCCATTATATCAGGCCGGAGGGCGTGGACGACGGCTGTTCTAAACGAAATGAAATCACACCGCGGCAAGCCCAGGCAATCTCTCTCTCGCGCGCGTGAGAACAAATTTACGACAGCTGTTTGAAATAAATTTTAAGGCTGTAGTTCAATTACTTATCCCCCGAGAGACACGCAGGCATTAAGATGCTCGGCTCCTGATGATGCTCGTTTTCTTGCTCCGGAAGGCTGAATAAATAGAAGGCTATGAATTCACTTACGCAGTAATATCGCGTATCGCAATCATCTCGAGTTGGGGTCGGACTTGGCCCCTCGCGATACTCGGATTGCAGAGCCAGACCGCGTACTTTTTTTTTTTTACCCTCGGTTCATTACGGAGTAAATGAAAGAAGGAATCGAGTAGCGGCCCGTAGAAGACACAGACAATTTTGCGTGTATGGCGCAACGTGGAGCACAACCGCGGCATGTGCGAAACCGCCATTTTAACTACCGTCCTGATTAATTTCGGAACGATTTCTCCTCGCGAAAAAAAAAGTGTAATATACCCTGACTTTAATTCTCCAGTAATTAAAAGTAAATAATAAGCTTCTGGCCAATTAAGCTTTAGAAAAACAAATTACTTAGGAAGCTATGTAATCCTTGAAGAATTTCAGGAATTTTAATAAAATTCTCATTGAGAATTTAATTACAAAAAAAAAAATCAGAAATAATGGCGATCTTACATAAATATCTCGTAACGCGAATAATAAAAAGAATACACGACGGCATTTCCACCGATGAAGTCAAAGAAGAGGCATTCGCCCAATCAGCCCGAGGGCAGTGCAATTGAAATGCACTCGGTTCTGATACACCCTGTATAGCTCTCATACGCTCCCAAGAAGAAGGCCGTAAGTCCGGTCACATAACGGTCCAGTTATGGTATGGCGAGGAAGCGATCTCTCGCCTCGACACACGATTCCCTCGTTACACGAACGTGTCCTCCCCTTCACCACCACCATCATCATCATCATCACACCATCGCCACCGTATTTCCCGTCCGCCACTTTGCCTATCCCCCACGGCCAATGCTGATGCGCCTCGTTTCTTCGAGCGTGTACTCGTGCGTGTATTCACGCTTCGATATTCCCTTCCCTTTTTTTTTTCCTCATCGCGAACGTATGGACGATCGCGATCGTTGCAGCGACCGTGATACGTGTCGAGATACATTCGACCACAAACAACAATGTTTCTCCCCCCCCCCCCTCGGTGTGTACACACTGTGGCTGTGATCATAATAATAATAACAATAATGACATAATGACGTAATAACAATAGTTGCGATAACATTAGGCATGTTAATAGCGCTTATTCGCGTGACTGTTGCGATAATATCGCGCTTGTTACATGGGAGTATGTACAGGATTTCCTTCCTCGGGGCATCCTGCAGCATCTTCATAACGAGTGTTTATGTTTATCTCTTTAATTTTTATCGCGCACAGCATTAGCGCTGACAATTGTATTAGCTAATGCTCATCGCCATATGTCGCAGCTATAATTCTTTTACAGAAATATTGGTTTCCTCGTCTCGCGTGATTTTTAGCTCTGTTCCTTTTAATAATACTGTTAAATATAATTTTGAATGTTCTTTCAATTTGCCGATCTATCGAAATACAAGAATATTATTTATAATTTACAAAAAATTAATATATTGCAAATTTATTGTTATTATATATATAGTATTTTAATATATTTAAGCGTGTAACATTGATCTTGATTTTGACTTACTTTTTATCTTTTTCTTGCCTTCTCTAAAAATTAGAAAAAGATAAAAAGTAAGTTAAATTAAGATCAAAGTTATCTACACATTTATGCAAATGGACATGAGCGATTACGATGTAAAAATAGTATGTAAATATGTTAATATTTTCATTTTGCATTAATAAACTCTTTACGCCTGTTGCTCGTACACATGCAATTTTATATAATTTACTAGTGTACACTGATAGAAAAATATATGATATTTACGACGGTAATTGCATAATAAAGTAATTATAGTTAGGAATATCATTTTTATAGTAATTATTACTATAATATTGGTAATAATAACTATATATTTATGGTAAATGCTTATAATGATCATTTTATGGTACAACTAACTGTATAAAAATCTTCATTTTGGTTATAGCAACCATATCACAAGTTGCATAAACTAATATTATGGTTATGAGAACTATAATATAGTTTAAACCAATTATTTTATGGTTTATTGGGGACCCAACCATATTTTATAGTTATTCAATGTAAATTATAGTTATTATTACCAATATTATAGTAATAATTACTATAAAAATGATATTCCTAACTATAATTACTTTACTATGCAATTATAGTCGTAAATATCATATATTTTTCTATCAGTGTACATAAATACGATTTTAATCTCGATCCGAAATATCGCCACAATATACAGGTACGATAAGTTTAGTTCTGAATCAGGTGTGTCGGAATAAGCGAGGGAAATGGAATGAACGAGGCTTGCGTCACAAGTCGAAGATTACGGATTATCGCCTTCACTTCCACCTCTAATCGAACCTCTCCTCTATGCCTTTCAGATAATTTCGATCCGTGTTCGTCATAAAGCAGAAATCGTAGGTAATTACCGCTACCGACGGATACCGGGAAATTACCACAAGGTACTTAAACGGGTGGAAACGCGATAAACCGAATTAAAACGATCGGTCGAAGGTGCAGCCCGGATGATGCAACGCAGTAATAAGGTGGTTGCCTTTCCTCCCACCCTTTCCGCCACCTCTTCCGCGATAATTCCATGGCGCTTGTTAAGATAATGGGTAATAATCTAATTGACTTGCACACGATAATTTACGCCGCTGTTGATCGCCCCGTAAACACGAGGAGGGAGAAAGAGGGAGGAAATATTAGCAATTAAAAAAACTTAAAACATAAATAATATAAGAAAAGTGTGCGTGAAAAAAGTACATGCGCGAGATGTCTCTAATGGTTATGAGATTCGTCGAGAAAAAACTCACCAGTTCGGTGGGCATGGTGTTGCAGGACCTGAGCGGCAAATTGTAGGTGATCGGAACGGGTTGACTCCTGTACTCCTGTAGACAGGAACTGTTTTTCGACAAGCCGCGCGGATACACCAGACCGTGG
This sequence comes from Monomorium pharaonis, assembly GCF_013373865.1. Classification (NCBI taxonomy): domain Eukaryota; kingdom Metazoa; phylum Arthropoda; class Insecta; order Hymenoptera; family Formicidae; genus Monomorium; species Monomorium pharaonis. Next base: position 19,400,147 of record NC_050472.1, on the reverse strand, counting down.
AAGTCCGTGTTGCCCTCCGTCGAGATGTGAACGATTATCGACTCGCTTGCGCACTCGATCTGCACGGTGCTAGCTATCGCCGCGGTTGCTGGAAAAAAATATAATCGATAAATACATATTGCTTACATGTATTAAATATATAATCATAATATATAAATAAAATATTATTTTGATGTTTCCTCAATGATATCGACACCGATATCATTGACACCGAATATACGTTTTATTAAATGTAATCAGTCAGTAGATTTTAAAACTATTATCTAATCTATTATGCATCGAAAAATAATCGCCGACGATCAATTATAGCACTGCAAATCAGTAAGATTTCACAGATTTAGAGAATACATCCTGTACATCGTGTATATACAAACTTCCCGAACGTTTGAAAGCTAATTTAATTCTTCACAAATTTTTTGCTTCAGCATTTTATGTTAAAAAACGCATACTCTCCCAGGCATTTTAAAAAATGTCTAAAGTAACTGTGATTTCAGAGATTTTAGACGCTAGTCTTTTGAGGAAACGTTTTTCGACCCATGTTTATAGGAAATTTTTTCAAAATTAAATTTTCTATAGAAAATTTAATCTCCAAGTGTACTGATATATATAGGGTGTCCCAAAACATGTGGGTCAACGTCCGTAAAAAGGTAGAAGGGATCGAGAACATAAAAGTCCAATATTGTCTTGTGTTAGGACTTGGATTAGGTCTTGAGTTAGGTTCACCAATAATCGAGGTATTAATTTTTCAAATTATGCGGATGAGAACGCGCCGAGGGAAGAGCTTGTCCGCTCGGGACATAACACGGAAGAAAAAATCTATCGTGAATGTATGATAAGCTTTCATTAATTTACTGTTCACAATTACGATAGAAATTAATTAGATTATTTGCAGATTCCATATGTTAATATCTCGATTATTGGTGAATCTAACCCAAGACAATATTGGACTCTTATGTTCTCGATCCCTTCTACCTTTTTACGAGCGTTGACCCACATGTTTTGGAACATCCTGTATACTAGATACGCACTTTAAATTAACGTAACAAATGCAAGCAATAAAATTGTGAATCTAAATTACAAGTCTGAACCTAAGTGATAGATGTTATCGTCGTATTCAATATAATCGAATTTAGATTATAAATTTTAAATTAGCAGCGCGTCTCCGAACACCGTGTCGATTTCTCAGGCAAGAATGATGTAACGGTGATTACCTCAGGCGATTAATTAATTCGATATCCGCGCGCCATATTCGTGTACACGTCAGATATACTTGAATGAGCAACGACGATAGACGATACGGATCGAATACACCCATCCCTTCTCGTGTATCCGTATCGCCTGGCCATTGTATCCGCTGTACGGTAATTTATCGTTATTAACGCTCGACACGTCGGACAAATCTCAGTTAATAGCTCGGGGTTTAATAACCCCGAGCTCACCTGTTACGAATCGCTCTCGATTTCAAGCTCCGACTCGCGAATCAAATCACGCAGGATGCTCCGTTGCGCGAAGCCGAAGCACCAATTACCGGAGACCGGTAAGCTTTTTACGATTTTTTACTAAAAGAAATTCCGCCACGGCAAGATTGCTGCTTCCCGGTTTAGCGTCGCAAATGTGCCCGCGCCGTAGTCGTCACGTCCTCTCTCGAGGCGCGCACGGGTCCGTAAAGGGGAAGAAAGTCAGAAGACAAGAAGATCCCTCGGGGCGCGGTAAAACGAACAAACGATTATTCGAGACGAAAGCGAGTGTGCGCCGCGTAATTTCGCACTTTGCGGGAATCGTAAAACGCGAAAATGAACAAAACTTCTGCTGTCGATCGCGCGATCGTTACAGTCGGATGAACAGACGGACGGACGGCAGTAACGCGTACGTACGAGAGCTATCGCTTTTCGCAAGGGACCTCGTCGACCTTTCGCGTACTGTCGATTATCCTTGCAAATTTCTTTCCCTTGATATCGCGATCATCGATCTCGGGAACAATTGCAGGATAATATTTGTGTAAGGTACCTGTATGTATCCAATATGGCTTATAAAAAGTTTAGATAATAACGAGTAAACATAGTTTCATATTTAAGAAACAATTGTATGTGTAATTTTTTCATAAGTATGTTAATAAATGCTTAATTAAACATGTTAATTTTTTATTCTGCATTTTTTCAAAAATATTTATAAAAAAGAGGAAAATATATACTGGGCCATATTGGACACATGTATAATGAACATGGCCCAAGTTCTTTTCTTAAATCTTTACGTATGTACTTAAATATATAAAATTGAAAATATTCCAGGTATTTTCTGGTTGCAGAAATGTTTCTTATTTTAAATCCGCTTCTTATATTTCAATTTCGTATTCATCAAAAGATTAGAAAAATCTCCAAAATTTAGGTGAACCATATTGAGTATAGAAACCTTATTATAAATTCTTTTTAATATAATTTATGTAAATATAGATCACAATTTTATAAACTTAATATTTTTGAAATACTTTGTAAGAAAAATAGATTTGTGTCTACAGAACCGCAAATTCGGGTTTTCGAAAGTGCTAGAGAAACATGTCGTTTTCCTCGGTTGATCGATTTTCCGTGGCAAAAATTCACACGAGATCTATGGAAACTCGTTTGCAAGCCGTTGGCTCGCGACTAATTAAGCAATAAAAGTGCGATTCACGCAGCGAAACGCGTGAGCATTGCTCCCGTAGCGTAAAATCATGCGGTAGCCCCGCGTTTCGCATTCGTTCGTTCCTCAACTTCGTGCGATCGCATTACGATCAGCGACAAGAGCTTCAATTAAATGTATTACGTATGAGCCGCGGCAATGGGCGAAATTGCAGAGTCAGGCCGCGTACTTTTGATGAGTGATGAAAATTAAACACGAAATGAGCGCAGATTATCATCAACAACGACGGTTCCGTACACGCGCTGTTGCCACACTCGGCCAATAATGAAACACGTGTCTGACTTATTACTTGCGTATTACATTTTATTTACGCTCGGCAAAATATCGTCTCGTTAGCGCGGTGGAGGAGGAGAGGAGGGGGAGAAGGTAATAAACATAATCGACCAAATCTGCCATCACCAGCGGGAGCGATTAAAACAGCGCTCGTGCACATTCATCGCGTCTAATGAGGCCGAGGATTATCACTCCAGAAAATTCATCACGGCCGTCTCGGAGCAACGTACAGAGGCAGAGACGAGGGGAGGGGGGGGAGGGAGGGAGCGAAGGCACGCTGTGAAATTGGGAGGCTCGCATGCTTCCTCCCACGTGCGCGAGTCGTAACGTAATGACAATAATCATCGGCAGATTATCATTATCAGCCCGCGAAGAGACAATGATGAGAGAGCTGTGAACTTGACTCGCTGACTTTGCCGGCAGTCACGTGTCGAGTGTAATACGCGACGCTCTCTTCCTGTTTCTCTGTCGCGAGGTATCCTAGCCAGCCATTATCCGTGATGGAAACATCCCGACGTGCGGAGTATCAACGATCGCTTCCACGAAGGGAGAGATACTCTCCGCCGGGATGATGCGAATTATATATATTCGTTCGTCACTTGCACCGCAATACGCAAGAACGGTTCTCTGGATTTTTTTTCAACCTTTACTATAATAATTCCGAAGAAATTTTTTCTTGACAATTATATATGTTAAAAAATGTATTCTTAAAAAAATGCAAAAATGCCTTGACTCAAGAATATTTTGCACTTAAACTAGCGCCAAGTATAAATACTTTTTTAAGAATAAATTATTCTTAAGGCAAAATTAAAAATTCTTTTCAATTAAAAACAAAATTTGGTTTAATTAAAGAATAAAATTGCAGTAATTCAACACTAAATGGGCTCGTATTAACTGTAATTTTTGTCTCAATAAGTCTTTTTGTCAAGTTAAGCCAAAATAAATTTAATTTAATTTTATTATATTGTTTTTCTTAAAGTTTCCATTCTATCTTTCTCATTTTTATCGATTATCCCTCTTACAGATTGATATAGTTCAGTCTAGTACTCTAATTTGTCAACGACAAAATCTTCTTCCCGCGCTCTTGACAAACGCTTTTTATTCACTCAAAAAGCGCATTTTGTCCACGAGAAATGCGCCACGTAGCGATGAAGGCATCTATTCGTGCACGCGCCGACCCACCGCCCCCAAATGAATTTACCCAACCTGATATTAGCATGCTATTTTTAATATTATATGGGTTTTTTTTAATAATATAACAATTTTAGAAAAAAGAATACCATCTTAAGAATAAAGTATATTCCACGCAAACCTACTTATTGATGTAAGCGAACGTTTTTATAGTTGAGGATAGTATTTCATGCTCATATCAAGGCACACAGCGTTCAAGATCACAAATTTATTTACAAGATTCATTTTTTGCGTGTACGGAAGCGTAATAAGAGGCATTTAAATATAAATATCGATCGCCACGATATATATGAAAGTGATCGGTTACATTGAGAAAGTACATTATTTATATTCATTTTTTACTTTCTCTCATCCGTGTCGCGCTCTCCCGTGTCATTCACGTCTTGCGCAAGGTGGATAATTACGGAAGTCCCAATTCTCAAAAGCCACGGTTAACACGCGAGGGTTTCCTCGGCGCTATTCAGGTGTCCTCCCTCGTTCGATTGAACGGAGGTACGACACCCGATTGAGCCGAGCGGAGCTGTGACAAGCAATTAACGGCACGCGAAAAGCTAAAGCTGGTCCCCGCCTCTCTCAGGGGGCCTCTTGGGGCCCCGATCATTGGCTCGCCGTCGGAAATATCGAGGTGGGACCCCGAGAGAATCCCGGAATCCGCGAGGAGGTCGACGACCGGCCACGTTCACGCTTCCACGCGATTTATTTCGGCTTTTCGACGTGTAACGGCTTCGATGAAGGAGAAGAAACGAGAGAAGGGAGGTGAGAAGGCCCGAGGTTTATTTTTCGGAGAACTCGCGAGGTTTGGGAATAAAAGTCGCAGCGCGAATGCCACAGGATGAAACAATACCAAACAAATCGCAACAATTGTGCCGCAGTCAAATAGCTGGTTTTAATTTCCTACAATCAAATGACGTACGTTGATCAACACGTATTCTCGTTGGGTGTTATGAAGGCGAGATGCCCTCGCGTGAAAAGATGTTAGATATAGCTTCGAGCCAAGGGTAATCACCACGTAGGTGATCCGCCGCGAGGATATCCCTTACAAATTCCATCATTATATCATCAGGGTTGCGATTATCCGGTATCATCATCCGGAATCAATTCCTACAATACGTACCTAAGAATGTACCGGCTAATGACGCGGTTCCGTCACGACATCTCGCACGATGAAGCGTCCGCGTGGTCCAAGTCAGACCGGGCCGGAAGTCGAAGGTACTTGACCTTTAGACGCACGTCTCTCTCTCTCTCTCTCTTCTCACACACGGACGCGATTTCTTTCGGCTACGTACGCCGAATCTCGGCGGGCGGCGGCGTGAGACAAGGAAAAAAATACTCGACAAATCCTTTCCGCTCGCCGTCATTCTTCTTATTCGATTTTCCATCCCCTCCCCCCCCGCCTTCCGTCCCTCGCGCGCGTACACGCGCGTGTACACGTCATGTTCGGGCTTTCACACACGTAAACCGCGCGGTATTCTTTTCTTTTTCCGCCTCTGACTCACGAAGCAGGTTCCCGAAGGGCGTAACAAAGGCGCGCCGAAGAAGACGTTCCCTCGAGCGAGTGCAATTTGCAAACGACACGCGAACCTCGCTCGCTCGCTACGCGACTTCCGCCGCGCGTTAGAGCCCGGGTACGTTGGCGCAGCGCGCCTTCGCGTTTCCCGTCGCCGCCGCGCCGCCGCGTTGCGTTCCGCTCTTCATTCTTTTCCTTTTTTTTTTTTTCTTTCATCCTCTCGCTTTCGTTAAAATTCATCTTATGCACTTCCGAGCGAGAATTGCTGCCGCCACGAGATCTCCCTGATTGCGGAGACGCGATGAGAGAGCGGCGCTGCGGTGTCAATTCCAACAACCGAGAACTATATTACCGGATAATATCGAGCCGGGGATAACTACCACACGCGCAACATGCTCTTGTTATGAAATGATTACCGCGTGACGTTTGCACGTTCTCCGGCGCATTTCGTCCGTGCACACACACGAAGGTAATAGCCCCCAAGTAATAGCCTGACGAAGCGACGATGTTGCAAATTGAAAGTCGCCTCGATTATCTACTTGAGATTTTTCTTTCAAACGCCAAGTGAAAGAATGTAACGTTTATTATAGGACTGCAAAACGTAATTATAAATTCGCGATGCACGCGAGTGCACGAAGTAAAAAAAAAAAAGTGTATTAATGTCGTAGACTCGGCAAAAAACTATTGATTGGGTACAATAGCAAATTTTGTGTTTACGTTAAAGTCGGTCCTTGTTGAATTTTCAACATGCCCAAGCGTTAATTTAAAACGTAATATCATTGTTATTTGAATATTTGGTGTTAAATTAGTATTCAACACTTCTTAGTGTTAAAATGACACAATTTATGGATAAATAAACAAAATCTCTTATTTAAAAAAAATGCATGTAAAGTCAATCGCTCTCGAAATTTATTACTGTCGCTTTTCCACGATGCCGATTCTCTCGCTGTGCTTAATTCGTGCGAGCCCAGCTGCTCAGCTGTCATTGCGATTGAATTTTGACAGCTGTCAAAATTGTATAGATAGTTATCTACACAATTATCGTTGTAATTTATTTTTTACTTTTTAAAAATGCACGAAGTAAGCGCAACCGTCTGTGGTCTGTGGTGTCTAGCAACATAAAAAATAATGTAGTTTTAAAACAAGCATTCTGAGGTTAATGCATCAAATGTTTCAACATATTATAAATGTCAATTTCACCGAAAAAACTTGTCTCTACACTCTGTGTCCAAGTGTTACATTTCTTTGTATTAATTTTCAGCATAATGTTTGTGTTACTTTCTAACATATTCATCTTGTGTTGAATTTAACACAAATTTTTCAATTGTTCACGGCTTTTTTTTTTAAGTGGACGAATTTACAGACATACAAAGCGTTTGTATTTCGCAATGACGTTCGCGCGAAACGAATCGAATGTATCCTAACTGGATCTTGCCTAGATCCTTCAAGATAAAGGATGAAAGACAAAGCGTGCGTTGTACATGCGTATGAATTACGCAACGACGTGCCGCAATCTCGTACGTCACGGATTCGGATGAAATTCGAACCCGAGCTGACCGTGCGTGCCTTTGTATCGCGACGCGCGATACTTTTTCTCAATTCCCTTGCGGTTCAGCGACCTCCGACGTGTTACGTTACGTTATAATTAATCTGACTCCCTGCGAACACGTAATTCAGGATGCTAAAATGTGTGTAGGGGGGAAATTAACAGCAATCTTCCGTAAATGCCGTTGCGAATTACATTGTGTTCCACCGACTGCAATCTACACCATTAAATCTCTTCGGGCGCTGTACGAAGATGGAAAAATTAATTATAGATAACAATTAGTAAATGTAAATATAAAGCGCGACGCGTTACTTATAAAAGCATCATTATGCGATATTGCACACGATGCGTATAAAATTCAACGCGCGCGGCGAACTTCGTAACGGAATCGAGATTTACAAAGCTCATTCCGCGCCGCGAAGGAAATGGCATCGTAAATGTAACGCTTATGCCGAGGAATTAGCGAGCTCGATCGTAGGAACGGTGAAACGCCGGCGACTATAATACAGACACGCACAGTTATGCAAGAATCCGGTGCCTTTCGTGCGTGAGATTTTAATGCGTCACGATGGACACGAGCGGCATAAGTTATCGGGAACAGAACTGAACGTCCGTCGGCGACGTCGGGGGAGGGCCTTCCTGTCGTCGAACTCGCTTCGCCAACGGAGACGAGACCGCGCACGCGGCGAAACGCGCACGCGATTCCCCGGAAAAACGCGTAGAAAATTGCGCGAGTAATAGACCGTTCGGATTTTATTATTACTGCGTGTACACACGCGCGCGACGCGAAGGATTGCAGAATTTGTTGTCTCCCTTCCTCGAGGAACGAGTCGTAAGGAATTGCAGAGTTATTTACGTTTTCGCAAGAAATCCGTAATTATCGCGTCGATAAACTTGGCCCCTCGTGAATAATCGATCCGATCATCGAGAGAGGAAATGCGGTTCGCGATATGAAACTTGAGATAAACGAGGCGAATGAGGCTAACGATCAAAAATTTAGAGACGATTAAGCATAATCGCCGAATCTCGCTGCGAGAATTCTCGTAGCGAAATCGGAAGGGCTGCGCACAGAAAAGTTTATTCTCGTACTAAGAAATGGAGTTTCTCATTTTTTAAATCTTCTTTTTTCAAGTAACGATAATTTTTGCAAAGAATATCTCCTTAACGAATAGTTTTTAAATACGCTTAATTATTACTTACTTAAAACAAGTAAAATTTATTTTAATTATTTTCTGCGTACACACAGAAAAATGTGTACTTGAAATAAATAAGTAACAATATTACTTATTTTAAATTATTCATAATAAGTTTATATATCCGCAAATCTATCGTGAATTACTCATTATGAATAACAAGTTTGTTCAAAATATATTCTGAATCCTATAATAATATAATACTTCAATTAAGAATATAAAGGTTGTGATCCATTTAATGCTATACCATAAACGCTTCGAAACATTAATTCTTTCTTCTAATTGATTCAAAGCATTTGTAGCGTCAAGTGAATCGCACCCTAAGTTAAAATAAAAATTTGATTTACTTATTTACTTTGACTTTTCTTCAATTCAATTTTATAATATTCTCCGAGGAAGTATCAATTCTTTTTTTTTCCAAGTATATGACAATAAGTTTTTCTGAAAGTTGTGACAAGTATTTTTTAAGACTGTTAATCAAGAAAATATTCTTTATTAAAGATAACCGTTACTTGTTATAAGGGAAAAAAAGGTAAATTGAGTAATCGCTTTTCTTGGCAGTAGAGTAAATATTTTCCTGTGTGTGACGACTCGGGAGAGGAAGCGCCCCGCGGCGAGGCGAGCACCCACGTAAAACCACCTAGATCGTTAGGAGCGTTTCGGCGGAGATCGCCGGATGTATCTTTACGAAATTCCCCCTGAAATCCTGGCGGCTCGCGCCTTCCAGATCGCAAAGATATTAAGCATTAGCCTCAAGTTTCATAACGTATTCATCCGATAATCAATCTGACTTTCTAATTCGTTGCTGCGTTACGACAATTGCATCTTCCGTACAAGTGTCGAGTAAACAAAACCTGACCTCTCCGTGCATTTCTACCAATGTGGACTAACTTTAATCCCGGTTTGCATAACTAACCTTTCATCTTTTTCTACACGGAGAGAATTTTCTCTTAAAATTTACCCTCAAAATCTGATAATTGTGGGATAATGTGTGACCTCAAGAAATTTTACTATACTTTTTAGTAAAATTTACTATACTTTTAGTAAATTTTACTAAGCAGTATAGTAAAATTCCTCGAGGTCACACATTATTCCACAATTACTAGATTTTGAGGGTAAATTTTAAGAGAAAATTCTCTCCGTGTAGTTCTAGGAATTATATTTTTAAAAAAACTGATGAAAAAGTAAAAAATAAAAGTAAAAAAAATATGAAAGATACAGTTAAGCTACATTGGCAGAAACAGATATTAATCATCTGGCTTCGAATTAAATTGCTGCTGTGTCGTATTCAGCGCCCGTCTTTTAACATTGCTCGCAGAACGTAATAATACGTCGTTCAATGTATCACGAGGCAACAACAATAGCAGCAGCAGCAGCAGCAGCAGCAGCTCTGCTTTTGAAAATCATGCAAGGAGTAGCGGTAGTTTCCGATGGCGACGACCTGGAATTAGAGACGAATTATGCAAGTGCGCGCACCGTATGCTCTAACGATCGGTCAGCGAATTCCGTTAGAGCTGCAAAACCCACCATCTCCATCGGCTCTTATAACTGTCATACTGCACGCGTTTCACGTCCGCATCGTCCGCATCGAAGTCCCGCTAGCGACCGGAAATGACAGTGCGGAGACTCTTCCTACGCGCGGAACGTTATATTATATAACGCAGTTTATTGTATCATCGTTTATCGCGGTGAATGGCGGGATACCGCTTTTCGCGAAAAAAAAAAACTTGAATTCTTTTATCGCGTCGTATGCATTGCGTGCTTATTACTAGAGGTACTCGTGCTCAAGACGCGCCTGCACTTCCGCCGAATGAACTCTTCCGAGTAACGTTCGGCGAAGAGGTGAGCGCGTCGCATACGTTATACGGTGCCGAGTGCAAATTTCCACGAAGAATGCACGGGGCGTAAATACGTGTACGTAAGTGCACCCTTCCGGTGCCAAGAACCGTCGTTTTCCGTTAAGCCGGAGGTTACAGGCGCGCGACACCCGCGTCTTTCTCTCTCGACGAGATAATCGCGATGACTATCCGTCGCATAATATAATTCGAGGTAATGATCGCACAGCCGCAATTGCCACAGGTGTAATTAGAAAAATTTTAATAATCTTACTTTCCGTTACTTTCCACGCAATTAATCATTTAATTGCCGCAACTCGTAATCAATCATAAGCTGATGTGTAACGGGGTTTGATATCAAGATGTAGAATTAAGTGTGAATTATGTCCGTTATCTAATGTAATTCAAAAGATAAAAGATTCAAAAATGAAGAAAAATGTGTCTGTAATATTACGAAGTTTTGTTATATCGATATATACACAGAAAAAAAAAGAATATTCTTGTTTTGACAATATCATATTGACTTTTTTTTTTTTAATAGAAAAATTTATAACTTGTATTATTTGCACAATTTGTTTTATTGTTGATTCCTAAAAAAAAAAAGGTCAAAGACCTGGAATTTCCAATGGGTCTCATAAACCCACGTGCGCAGCTCTAAGATTAAACATATGATTCTACTCACGTTAGTTTCAATATAATATTCGCATTGCGGTAAGAGCATTAATAATTCAATTTGCCTCATGCGAAATCATAAATTTAAACAACAAAAAGCGTACAGTTATGCGCACACAAACTGTGTGAAAATCCAGCAAGACTATGTGTCTGACCTATGATCGAGATTACAGTCCTAGATGCATAAACAGAACGTGCCTAGCGTACCGAGTGGATCCCGTCCCTAACGCGAGATCCTGGACCTTTACAAACGCTTTATATCGTAGATGTCAGGCGGCGGCGCGATCTAAAAGCACCGCCGTGTTATCTCGTCTCGCGGGTTTCAATCTTCAACAGAAATCTCTGCCAGCGTTTTGAAAGAAAGGAAAAAATTTTTTTAACAGGATAACCGCAAGAAAGAGTCGCGCGTAACGATCGGCGATTCGCGCGACGAATTGCGTTACGCAATGGGTTACGTATGCGGTACGTGAAGACGCGCAAGGTTACACCTTACACGGGCTGTGACCGGTATACATCGCCGGTAATTTACGAGCTACGATCCGTTATTCGGACTACAGTTCCGGGAGTCTCGTCAAAATTCATGTGACCGGCGAAAAATTGCGCTCACGTATGTGTGCAAGATTGAAAGGCACGTGGAATCGGCGTCGAAATCCTCATAGCATAAAACATTAGCGCAATACTAAGAAGTAATGTATAAGGTAGACGCTTATTTAGCCAGCTTGATTGTTTAAACAGCAATATTGGTTCCATATCGGTTCAACGTTGGGCCAATGTTAAATCATTCAATTTTTCATGCAGGATCCCTAATTGAAACTAATATTTTACTATCAATACTAGCGTTACATTGGGAAAACATTGCGCTTCCAATATAACCAATGTTCCAGCCAATATTAGCCAATACACTGCCAACGTATTTTGCTACTAGGAAAGTGTGACGCGTCTACGAGATGGCGGTGAGGTACAGAGCGCGAGAATCGACGAGATTTCGCGGAAATTCCAAGGAAATTGGATTAGGAAATGAAACCGTCGAGCGACCAATCGCACGCGAGAAAAGTATCGGGCAATCACGCCGGGATCCCCACATCGTCGAGGGTATACGAGGATGCGGCGTAAGAGCGTATCTGGCATACGGGCAACTGCTCCGAGAGAACTGCCTGGTGCCAGGATGCCAGAGTAATTGCCGCGACCTTGAAAAGGCGAGCAAATTGTGCGAAACCGGCAAAGTACTAAATCAACATCATCCGCGGGGGAGATAGTATCCCCGGAAGATACCTATCTCGGGGATACCTGGCGAAACTTTTTATGAGGCAAATAACGTTGCGAACGGGATATACATCGATATTGGATGCGAGAAGATTGCCCGGCAATCCCGGCTGCCTTGCAAAAACGCAGCTCCGAATCCGATCCCGTAAACGTGATTGCCGCAATGGATCGCCGGATGGATCTCAATGCAATTTCGTACGTCCACAAACGGTCTCTCTCCGTTCCGATTCGGGAGAGGAACGGTACACGGATAAAACGTTACGACGATTCGGCTTCCAGAAAAAAAACAAAAAAAAAACGGTACCGTAAATCTGCCGCCCTTCCGTCGCGTGTTCACACGCCACGCTCTGTTGTAACGTTTAGTCGGAATCCGGTGTGCCAGACGCGATTAAACGAATGGTCGAAACGACCGGAAGGAAGCGGCAGTTTAGTAATCCGGACTGCTACAAAAAATTAGGCGCCCCCCCCCTCCCCCGCACTTCCCCGCCGGGGTTTGTCTTTCCCGACGCGAAACAAAGGCACCGATTGCCCGCTCGGCTCTCCCGCGATGCTTATCCGTGGAATCAACGCGTCGCACCGCACCGCATCGCATCGCATCGCATCGCGCGCCACGGCCCTGGCCGGCTCTCTCGTTATCTCTTCACGATTGCCTCGCTTCCCGACCTCCCACCGACGGCGTCATCCGCCGTTTAAATCTTCGAAGCACGGATATTGCGTTCGTAAAAGACTTAATAGCCCAACATTACCCAGAAGCTGCCTCTCTTGAATGAAAAAGAAAATCCTTGTCTTTGTCTACATTGATTAATTGTTTTGGGAAAGGAGGGGGGAATCTTAAAGATGCTTCTAAGCATCGACATGTTAGTAATCGTGTTTCAAGACTGGCAAAGTTGTCGACACGCATAACAATATAAGTTAAGATTCGAATGTTAACCCTAGAACGTCGCGCCGGGATAATTTTGTTATACTCCATCATGAATTGGAATTTATCTTCTAATTTAACAGGTGAAGGGATTGACTCGGAACAGCGACCATAATTCAATTTAAAGTCTTAGAAATGGAAAGGAACATTAGCTGGTGTCAGAGTGTATCGGTTCCGAGCAATGCAGACGTAAAGTGGAAGTGAGGTACGTCGATACCCCAGTCTACCGTTCGTATTTATATTTCATTCGGATACCGCTATACGAAACACTGTGTTTTTTCGCATCAAAGCGACTTTTCCCATACTGCTTGTCTACATCTTATTGTTAGGGTAATAAATGTGTTTACATATATTAACTCTTTGTATTAGTGGCATTTCTTGCATTAAAAGTTGCTTACTTGGAATCATAAAGATATTTTAATATTTCTTTCCTTTTAATAATGTATTTTATCTCTACTGATTGTGAATTAAAAAACAGACATTTTTTTACTATTTTAAAGCAGAAAAAAGATTGTGTCTATTCATTTTTTCCTTTTTCTTAAGCTAACGTTTTTCTCAACTTTTATTTGTCAAAATAATTATACTTTATAAACAATAGCCAAAGTCCATTTTATCCCGATTCTAGATCTATCCTTTACCTTTCCGAAACCGTTCTTTTTTTTTAATTCGTTAAAAATTGACGAAACTACGATAGATTAAAAAAAAACTCATTTTTCCACTATTTTAAAACTTTATTTTGTTTAAATTAGTGTTTAACGTTAATTCAATGTTAATTAATATTATTGTGAATTATACCATTGTCTTCGTCGTGAAAAAACGAAAAGATTCATACAGCACAATATTGTCTTCAATCCATTTGTTCAACGTAGAACGCTTGAGAAAGAATGGGATAACTTTATAATCCATGTGCCGTTTGAAGGAAAAAAAATAGTTTACCGTTCTAAAGTTGATAGAAAAATTATATTCAGCACCAAGACCCGTTGCAGACCAAAATAAGCAATCTTAACATCCTTTGTCTTTAAATTTAATATGTTAATTTTTTTTTCATGTAGCGCAAACTAACATTGTGTGATTATAATAGGCTTTGTTAACGAAATATTCAAGTAATTAATTTTTTATGGTTCAGTATTAGCTATTACAAATGTTGTTAAAAAAAGAATGCATATTGAATCAAAACTTGTATGGAAATATGAAAATAAGTTGTACACTGAAAAGAGTCTTGTTGAATTAATTGGAAATCTAGTAGGCTCAACCAGAATCTGATTAAACCTACCAGATTTCCAATTAATCCAACAAGACTCTTTTCAGTGTACTTCTAAACATGTACCCCGTAATAATAAATAATAATCTATCATATAAATATCTAAAATAACTTTGATATTTTTCTTGGTATTGCCACTTAATAAAAGAACTACTATCTACCTATTAATTTAAAAACACATAAATTAGTTTCGTTATCATTTCAATCACAATAAATATGTGTATAAAAAAAAAATATAGATTTGTATCTGATCTTAAAAAATCAGAATTTTAAATCTATTTTTTCTATTTCAATTCACTAGAGCTGGTAAAGAAGGTTTAGAGTTGGAGACTTTAAATAATGGAAAGCAGAAATTAACTTGTCATTCGGTATCAGTCTGTCGTTAAATCATTCGCGTACATGACTGCATACTTGCGCGTAGCATCGCCAAGAATAGAAAAAAAAAAGAGAGAGAGAGACTCCTTCCTTTTTCCAACTCGGACGCATTCCCGCAGCCTTGGCGCGATCGACTCGCTTCGGTGCGTATCCTCGTACTTCGTCGCGGTACTCCGAAGACGCTTCCATATCCGCCTTCAACGACGGTTCCACAGGCGTTGCACGCCCTATCATTCGTTACGCTGCCAGCCACGTTGGCTCGCTTATTTTGAATAATAGTAAATCGACGCCGGACGCCCCCCCGCCGGACGTTTTCCGCTTCTCTCCGCGAAGGTTCTTCGACGGTTGCGGTCTGACAACCTTGACGCCCGGACGTCACCTTTGCACAGAGGGGAGAAGATTACTCCCTGCTCTGGTTGTCGTTCACAATGGATGGAGTGCGTGTCTTCGGTGGAGTGCGAAAAGCGATCGCTCGAGTAAATCGCAGAGAGATCGTCGGTAATCCTTTTCCGGATGCTTAACTCTTCCACTGTCCCGTGTACGTACGATACACTGGTTATAACATCATGCATCGTGTATGATATATACGTTTTATTTTTGAAACACGCATGCATCAGGGGAGACGCATTAATCTCTATATTTCATCTCTATATCTCTATACCTCATTTCTCTTTTATAGGAGACTTATTACAGCATTTCAAAGCTCTTTCTCTTCGAGAAACATTTCTCATTAAACAATAAATATTAATTTAAAAAATTTGTTTCTAATGCAAAAAAAAAATAAAACTTTAATATTACAGTGAACAAAGATAATTTGTTGTCATTTTCAGAGAATAAACTTTCGTCTACACTATGTGTAATAAATATCTTTATTATTTATAAAAAAAATATTCATCACTATTCTCATAATAATGTAGAATTTGAACAAGTTCCTCCCCTCGTATTTTTTTAGCCATTAAATAGCGCGATTTTAATTTCTTTATCAAATAATGTACAATTTCAAGTTTTTAAAAGTTTAAAGAAAAAAAAGTTAATTTCAACAAGCACAATCTGGCATCGATGTCTGCGTGAAAATGAACCTTTCACTAAAATTTCTTAATTTTAACTGAAAACGTGAGACTTAATTAAAAAAACGACTGGACAGTGAAAGGGTTAATTACGGCTGTACACGCGCGAGAAATCGCGACGCTTGGTTTGTACAATTACACAGTTATTGCATGATGCGTACATCTCGCGTTATTGCATTCTATCGCGCGAATCCGTAACGGCCTTCATAACGACGAATACCCATTATTCGAATTACGTCGCCTTTTAATTTCAGAAGGTCATCTCTCTCAAACGAATCTAGGAATCTAAATATTTTTAATGCGCGATACTCAAAATAAAATAAATTGAAAATTTTGAAGGAGTATTTTATTCATTTTCATTATTTTTGTTCATTATACTCGTAGGAAAGTAAATAAATATTCTCCTTTTAATGAAATCGCTCATATAGTGTCTCGGATTTTGCAGCGGGATCTAACGAGTTTTGACAGATACAAATTTTTGACGTACGTACACGCACCTAAAGCCCTCGATTGACGATAAACTCTGCGAAAAGAGAGAGAGAGAGAGAGAGAGAGAGAGAGAGGAGGGGGGGGAGAGGGAGAGCATCGCCGCGCGACGCCGGAGTTGAATTAATTGCACGCTGCATTTCGCGCCGGAACCAGCGCCGCGGCTGTACGGCGCAATTACTTCGATTTACTATCCGAGGTCGCAGCGGTGCTGCGGCGGAGATTCCTGCGCGCAATGATATTTCCGTCGACGCCATTCGTCACACCGGGGCCTCGGCGCTCGCACCGCGGCGCGAATCGCTTGCCCAGCGTTAAACTCTCCTCTCGCGCGCCGGCCCGACCGGCCGATTTACCGTGTCGACGTAATGCCGGCTCGATAATTGATGACCCTGCAGTCGGGTCTGTTTCTGGTCGCGCAGCGAAATTGCGAGAGGATCATCGGGGAAAGAAGCCAACGGTTGGCCTCAGGGTTGGGCCCCCAAGGTCCCCTCCCTACCTCCACGCATACCTCCGCGCGAGGAGATTCGTGAGAATCCATCGCCCGTCTCTCAAAAGGAATTTATGAGATAACAGATCGTCGATCCATTATCTCATATTTTAATCGACATTCAGATACGTTCGCGCGCGCGCGCGCACGCCAATTATGTATTCTACCCGGTAACGCGGTAATCGTCGATGCTTCAGTGAGATCGTATCCTCCAATTTATTTCAATTACGTTGCTTGTTTTGCTACATTTCTTTTTCTAGTACGCGTCAAGGGGAGAAGAGTAAAACGGAAAAAAATTGATCAATAACTCGTTGTAGAATAATGATAGACAAACCTTGTGCTAAATAAGATAACAAAGAAGATATAAACAAAGGACGAAAAGAGATATAATAGAAATATTAATAAAAATTATCGTAAAGTATTATGTGTGTAATAAAATAGTTTTCAGGGAGAGAATTGCTTAGCGAAGCAAAACATCGAAAGAAATAAAGACGTCAAGCGTGAGTGCTGGTCGACACATTAGTCTCTCGTGATTCTAACGGCTCTGCTCGTCTCCAAATTGATTCTTACGCAAGCGACGTTTGCGACTAGGCGTCGCAAACGTCGTGTAGCAAGAATGAATTGTTGTGAATTCCACGCGAGATGTACCGTTATCGGTTCGGACGGTCTCAAGTAAACGGAACGGTATATATCCCTCCTCGTGATTCTTTTACACGCGTTTCGAACCCCCACATACACAAGGAGAGAAAGAAAGAGAGAGAGAGAGAGAGAGAGAGAGAGAGAGAGAGAGAAAAAAATTATTCTATTGCCAAGAAAAGCGACTATTTAATTTACTTTTTTATTATAATAAGGAACGGTTGTCTTCCATAAAGAGTATTTTCTTGATAATAGTCTTAAAATATACCTATGACAAATTCTAAAAAAACTTGTCATATACTCTTGGAGAAAAAAGAATTGATACTCCCTCGAAGAATATTATAAAATTGAATTGAAGAAAAAAAGTAACAAGTAAATCAAATTTTTGTTTTAATTTAATATTCTTAATTAAGGTATTAAATTATTAAGATTCAAAATATATTTTATACAAATTCGTTAACTTACGATTAGGTTTGTGGATATATAAACGTATAAATTATTTAAAATATAGTAAATGATGTATTTATTTAATTCAAGTGCACATTTTTCTGCATGTATACAGAAGTTTACTTTAAGTAAATCTTGTTTCAATTAAATGACGAGTGTATTTTAAAAACAATTCATCAAGGAAATATTCTTTGCAAAAATAACCGTTACTTAAAAGGAGAAAACTAAAAAAATGAGAAACTGCTTTTCTTAGCATGAGAATACATTTTTCCGTGTACATCCGCTTCCTCGCGATCGGAGATCCTAGCTAAATAGAACGATAGCGCCCTAATTCCGACGGTCGTTTGTCGACACCTCGGAACTTCCGGGGAGAAGCGCGACGAGCCGTGACGAGCAGGGGATCGATGCCCGCAAATCTCCCCCTTTGATCAGACGCACAATCGTTCGGACGATCGCTTCACAAACGATTCATTGGACGACCTCCACCCGGATTACTCGCGGAGAGAATGATGGTATACGACCGTGACGGAAAATACAAAGTGAATGGCATACAAGATTAATAATTAGAATAGAAGCAGAGTTCACAATCGATAACGTGGCGTGATGTATCTATTTGAGTACAGAATCTATTTGAGTTACAGAAATGTACATAGATGGTTGTCGATTGAAATCTGCTGGGAAGAATTTGGAAATTTCTGTGCGAGTTTTCGTTAAATTCAAAATATTAAATAAATATTTATATATATATATATATACAGAAAAAAAACTAATATAGCCAATAACATATGTAATTGCGGGCTGCCAACTACATAAAATACTCAATGCAATAATATTTGTTATTAATGCAAATACAATGTTAATTGATACTGCAATAGCATATATTATTGTATTGAGTATATCTGTAATTGGCAGCAATAACATATCTTATTAAATATATTACAATTTTTTTCAGGGTATGTATCCCCTAGTCTACAATAAAGATTTAAGCTTTAAACTGTAAGAAATTGATCAATCACAATTGAGTATTCTTATAAACATCGAATATGATTGGTCAGTTTCTTGTGGTTTAAAATTTAAATCTTCATTGTACACTAGGGGTATATGTGTGTGTGTATTTATTTTAAATTATATATATATATATATATATATAAACAATTTAAAATAAATACTCAATTGAGATTGACGATCTGGGAAGTTTTTCAATTTAACGTTTTAAAAGGAGCTCCATCTTTATGTGTATATATATAAACATTAAATTGAAAAACTTCCCAGAACGTCAATCTCGATCGAGGAAATATTTTAATTGGACGACTAACGGGCCGCGACCGTTAACTGACTTACGGACTATCGTAATTACACGCGTCAGGTGTTGATTTTCGCGTGTAAATGGATTGTGAAAACCGATCAGAATAAATTCGCGAGTAACGGGACACCGTAAGGGGGTAACCGCCGACGTGACGGTTGACCGTTTAATGATCCTGCAATCGTCATTAGGCAGGATCATTTATAACCTCCTGCTCTCAGCCTATTTACGATCCTACCATAACGCTGCCCGCCGGGTCATCGGAGATAATTGTCGATTTACAAGCGTACGGTCGCAAACGTTCAGGTATATTCGCCAGTAGCTATAATATGAAAAGGAACTTATCACCAAGGTCGGCGAAGTTAACAGTAACCAGTGAAGTTTATATCCAAATTAACATGAATGCGGACTCTAAGCCAAGGAGCCGCAAACATCGTAACATGGTCTTTCCAATTTTTTCAATTTACGGCTCTAATAAGCAAATAGAATTAAAGAAATTGCGCATCATTCTAATTTCAGCAACGTTTTATTGACTATAGCAATTATCGGTTTCGTTGATTTAATTATTTTGTTTGAATTGCTTGTCGAATGCACACACATCAGTAAAATATTTTGTATTAAATTTAAAACATTTTACAAATTTACCTAAATTTCGCGTTTTTTAATCTGACACGAGACAAACATGTTAGAGAGTAACAAATTATTATATTAAAAAATCAACACCTTTACACTGTTGGAAGAAAATTATAGAAGCATATTCACAGTAAAATTAACATTAATAATATGTTAAATTACAGATACATTTTATTAATTGAAATTTACATTTTTTAACTACATTATTTATTTGTTTACTCCATAAATTGCGTTACTTTAACACTAAGAAATGTTGAATATCAATTTGATAAAATAAAATATTTAAATACACAGTCCCATTATGTTAAATTAACGTTCTTACAAAATAATACAAAATTTCTAATAGAGACCGGCTTTAATACAAACGCAAAATTTTTTTATTGCGTAAATTAAAAAGTGGACACCGGCTATTAATTTAAAAGAAGATGTACAGGTCGAGAGACAACTGTCGCTTAACGTAATGACCAATTTGGTATCTCGGCGGAGAGGATGCGGACAAAAACGAAATGAAACGGGCGGCTGTACCTCTCAAAAAGAGAAAAAAAAGAGCAACGAGTCATTACGTCTAATCTATCGAGGCGTCGCGCGTCGCGTCGGATTGATCGCCGGCCGTGACATAACTGCGCCGTAACGATGAAATCAGATTAAAAGATAATGATGTCGAATCAAGTCGGTAAAGCGTGAAGTACATTAGCCGCCTGTACGTCCCGTACTAATTGTACGCGAGGCTAAGCGAATAACTAATCCGACGCAACGGCAATATCGACGGAGATAAGTCGTGACAAATGGACGACGGGACACCGATGTCGTACGAAGCTTCGCTTGTTCGCAAATAATTTTCCGCGGTCCTCATTCTCTTCTGTCACCTCTGAAAAAAAAACTTTGATCGCGCACAAGACAAATTGTCGCGCATCGCCGCCGCTCTGAGAGATATCGGTTGCTCATTAAGCGCCGACAAGAAAATCCTAGCGAACAGCTGTTTCGCGCAGGTAGATATTATAATTCAATTCGCCTGATGGCTGGATCTCTGAGAGTCGGGAAAATCGGAAGGAAAAATGTAATAAGGAGACTCGCTCTTCGCGCGAGTCGCGAGTTCCACGCGAGACAATGGCACGCCGATCGATAGGGATACAGCCTCAATTGGAGATTCCTTCTTGATAATCTGCCTCTTACAATTACGCCGCTGCGGTAACACCCGCAAGTCCTCAATTAACGCGCGCTAACGAGTGTGGTGACAACTTCACTCCCATACGAACGCGGCGGCGGCGGCGGTGTGAAAAGTTCCCCGAGGACGTATTCAAATGCGCGTTAAACGCGGACACAATCCGAATTCGCACGGCCTGGATTTTTTTCACGCGCGACCGCGTGTCCCTCATTATTATGTCAATCCGGCACGCATTCTCAGAAATTAAGCGAGCGCTACTTGCGTACATTTGTCTCGAGGAGATTTGCCCGCGCCTCTGAAATTGGAAATCACCTTGTCTACGATAATCGTTCACTTTCTGCACGAAATATTTTTTCTACTCCGTAATTTTTCAGAACATCTCTGGAATAAGAGAGCGCGTTAAGCGTTTCCAATTAAGATTGCGATTTTTTTCTAGTGAAAAACGATTTCTCCGTTTTTATAATGCGCGGTAAACTATCGAAGTGGTAAAAAGAATTGTTTACACATTTTAATACCATTTTTTTCTAATACATTTATTCAATAAGATAGTAAGACAATAATAAGCATTTACCTTAACAACGGGACAAGAAACGCCACTGGTAGCGATTAAATGTTTAGCGTGTGGTGATTGGCACAACGAGGCTGCATATATGGAAACGCGATTGCAGGTATTGTAATGCATGTGAGAATAATAGTTTCGTCCTCCGCGAGAGCGAACGAACGTTCGCATGCGCGAAGGTAGGAGCGAAAAAAATACTTTCTTCGAAGGCGCGGTTTCTCCTCGGGAGTGCAGAAACAACGGTTTGAGAGGCACTGAACAATGCTCTACTCGATTCCGACAGTGATAGCACCTTACAATGCAATAATCGGAATGCAAATCTTTCTCTAGAATAACGAAAAAGGGACTGTAATCGGTAAGTATAAATAAAAATTTGGAATATTATAATGAAAAAAAAAACAGTATTAATATAAATAAATATTTAAATGCGTAAACAAATATAACGAAGGGTGAAGAAATAAGAAAACACTGAAAAAAAATAAAAAGAACGCCTACAAAACAATATTAAAACAAATTAATACTTGAACAAGTATTTAATTTGTAGTAATATAGGATCCATGTCAAATTGGCTCAAAATTGCTCAGAATAAGAGAGTGGAGTGTAAACGTAGGTATTTATGTGTGAGACATACATTGAAATTAATTATTCGAAGAGTGCGCGAATAAATGCAGCCATTAATGAATTTAAAAAGAATGAGTCTGCGAGTTTCAATAGCTTGAAACTTGGAAGTATTAAGATAATTTAATACATGCGTGTATAGTCATGAGAGACAATCTGGGTTACATTGATATGTATACTCACAATCAGATCAATCTTATGCGATACACAGCAAGGATTTATGCTTGCCAATGCGCAGACGTTTTGATAAGTTGATCAAATAATGTTAATGTACTAAAAAATGTGACCAAATAAAACATGTAAAATATTTTTAAATCTTTTTTTATTTATTTAAATCAAAATGTTTGAATCAAAACCTAACAATGTTATCAATGTGTTAATAATATTACCAAGATAATTGAAGATAACTCAAAATCAGTAATAGAATTCATAGTAAAGAACTAATTGTGTGTGTGTGTGTGTGTGTGTGTGTGTGTGTGTGTGTATACATATATATCTGGAAATATACATCTAAATAAACAATAAATTTGATTACAATTATGTGACAATTTCACAATGGAACATTTGAAAGTGTCTTCAACAAAAGTTCGTTTGTATATCGCGACAAGTCTACAAGTTGTCTACAAGTTGAATCATAAAGCAGTTAGAAAGTAAAATAGCCTGAAGAGACAACTCGAGATCATCAGCATAAAGCAACGCGTAAACGTTCAAGAATGAATGCCAAATCACTTGTAAAGAGAACATACGAAAGTAATAATAATAATAATAATAACATGACATGGAAGCCCCCCCACGTGCCTAGTTTCTTATCAGGGCAGAACGGGACAATTTCATTTTCCTCTGCGCGATGAGGTGCCCCGGCGGAACAAACGACAAAAAGTAAAAGTCCAAAAGAGCCCGCGGGTCTTAACGAGACTTTCGATTCGTCATTGTCACGAGGAAAATAGTGTGTTCGTCTCGCTCGTTAATCGTCATCTCGTAAAACACCCAGACGTATTTGAGGAATTACAAGTCCATTTGACCGGAATTTTTTAATCGATCTGTACTAAAGAGTGCAACTTAATACGTTAACTTTCAAACATTTATAGAATTTTATAGAGATGACTCCGCTGACTAGTAATTTATCTGTATTCTATTCCGCATGACGTGTTAAGTTTCGTAACCGTTTTGACTTTTACGCTTATTTAATTTATTTAATTTATTATTAATCCTTCACACTTCATGAAAATCTCATAACGTTCACAGTGGGGTCGTTTAGACCCCAACCACTTAAATGCTTACCGTAATGAAGGTATTCATTGTTTTAATTGGAAAAAATTACTGGATGATCTTTGAACATCCTTTTTTAAAATGCAAATGGTTTTTTTTCGTTAAACTTGCTGTCAAGTATGAAGAAAAAATTCGAGAAACGAAAAAATTACTTTTCATTTAAAAATTCATAACATTTTCATAATTCATTCATAATTCATAACAATTTGTTTTTATTTATACTGCTGAGGAAGATTAATATGTCGAAACGTACAGTAATTGTCGATAAGAATAAATATTCTAATAATAAATAATTACATCTATGTTTTTGCTCTTAAATGTACCTTATCGTTTTTATAAAGATATTCTTGATTGAATTATTTAAATATCCAATTTAAAAAAATCTATCGACGATAAAAAGAAGCTGAGGATCTCACTCTCCTTTTTACCCTCGCGATTTTTCCTTACGAGCGATCGACGGTCGAGATAAATCGCGATGATCCATAGCAGCGATTCCGCGCGCGGGACCGAGGGCGGCTGGTTTCGCGATTCGCGATTTCGATAAGCGACCGGAGGCTTGGTCCCCGCACCACGTCGCAGATAGACGGCGCATTTCCGCCGATACCGCGATACGGGTGAAATTCTGCGACTCGCGGCCGACAGCACGACTGCGTTGAAGTAAAAGGCTGAAAGTGTCCGCGGAGCCGCACGGCGGGGACTTTCGATTCTCGATGCCGCGCCGACGACGGTGTTGCACACGTCGCTCGGTCGTCCCGGTTGTAATCGTCATCTCGTTTCGCACCGCTAACATCTCCCATTGCTCTTTCTCTCTCTTTCTCTGTCGGTTCCTCTCTCGCGCGCGCGCGCGCGAGACTCGCGCTCGATTCCTTTCCACATGAGAATCTAGGTCGCACGGCTGCGTTCACCTTCCAGCAAAAGCAATGTCTTCCAAGGAAGGTCGTCGGTCGGTCGGTCGGTCGGTCGGCCGGTCTGGAAAGGCTCTCTTCCGAACGGCGTCGACACGCTTTTCCCTTTCGTTAAAATTATCCGCTCGCCGCCTGGCTCGATTAATTGCTCTCCCCGATCTCGCTGACGTGAGAAAAATCTGTAGCCAGCCGCGGGGATTCCCCCGACGGCGAGGAGGATGAATAAGAAAACATGCCCCTTTTTTCCCCTTGCCAGCTGTTAATGTACGATCCTTGAAGAGAGCTTGTAAACAACTCTCCTCGACTATTAATTAACGCCGTCGCGCGATGACACCGCTCATTTTTTTAGTTGACTCGACGAAAAGATTTATTTAACCGTTGTAGCAATTGCAATTTACGGGACTGCCGAAAGATTTTTAAACTTAACGGTATCCCAAGCCCATAAGTTATTAATTTAAATTGATTTAAATCATCATTAAATACGCCGAGGACAAAATCTCTCCCCGGTTAAATTCCGCCTAAGTGAATCCAAGCGCGCGACTGATTGATCGAGGCATGCGCGAGACAATTATCCGGGTAATTAATTAAGCGTCTTCTCCGTCGGGCGTTAACGCAACGAAATACACGTACGGGGAGGGGGGGGGAATACACGTCGATTACTTTCTAGTAATTACGTTTACGCGCAAAACCGTTATACTTTGTTGTAACCACGAAAGCATCCCGCCTCGAATCATTGTCATCAGGCGTATTGTGCCGTCATTAGAAAGCGCGCATCATGTGGAAAGCGTCCACCACTTTTATCTGATTATCCGGCAATTTGGCTTTCGCGAGAGGAGAGGGAGGGGAGGGAGGGGAATTCTGGCAGGCGTGCGATTTTTCCGCGGGGAGAAAATTCGTCACGTGACGCGCAGCGCCGGAATCGAACGGAAAGAGAAAAAAGAAAGAAAGAGAGGAGGTGTATAGCTCTTTCCGATTCCGCGTGCGCGAGATCGGCGAGATCTAATTGATCCGCCCTAATTAGCTGTCGCCGTCGCCGAGACAATTAGAAAGTGAGTCACGTATGTGTATTATACTTACTTGTCGGCGGCTGCTGAGGTATCTGGGCTGCGTGTACGCCGCTACCGCCGTGCCTCGTTATTGTGATCTGGAAATAGGGGAAAGGCGATGTTTTAGATCTTCTCGCTTAATAAGATAGGATTGTTAGCGACTTAGCCGCGCTATTGCCCCGTGTTAGCAGCCGCTGCTTGTGGTGAGCGTATCGTACAAGTGCAATTAGAATAGCGCAATGCACACGATATTGTAATAAGACCGTAACACGCGTGGCGCAAGGATATGTATATCTAACGCTTAAGTAAGAGAGCTACATTCTTACGAGTTTCGGAAAGTTGCCTCAAGGCCTCTCTTAGGGCACCCCGACTGGTGCTCTCAATTTCCCAGGAGAATAAAATTGTGGAAAAACCAGGCGTTTCTTCCATTTTTCCAAGAAGTATTTCAAAAATACGATGCAATAATGGCAGCGGACTTTATTGACGAGTTACTTATTTATTAGAGTTCCTAAATATAACATAAATCTTAAGCCCCTTTCCCCCCTCCATTGACGTAGAAAACAATGAAGGTAATATTATCTTAGAATATTTATTTAATGAAAAAAATTCGGGAAGGAAAAATCGGTTTGCAAAACTTCCAAGAATTTTCTCGGGTTAAAAATATTAAGTCCGACCGATGAGACTCGTGGCGTGAATACGACAATGGATGAAAGACGCGGAAAGGAAATTTAAAAAAACGGGAAAAGGAATCGTGGAAAACGTTACGTAAAATTCCAGATAAAACGGGCGTTAGGTAAACACCCAGCGAGAGAGGCGTGGAAAAAGAGAGCGATGTCGCCGCGCCTCTGACACTTTTACCAGTTGGATGTTCGTATTTATCAGGAGGTTATTCCCGGTGACGGAGCAAGTTGCCACAATTGGCAGTGTGATATCATCGGCGTTTGCGGTGAGGTCCATGATGAAATAGGCGCAACGCGCTGCTGGCTCGCTCGGGTAAAGGGAAAAAAATGGCGGCCGCCGCGCGACTTAAATTCTCTCCCAAGAGCTACGAAACGCTTTGAGACGGACGCGCGAGGCCGTTTATTAAAGTAATACATAATAATTACGATCAGCGTGCCGGCGTGGTATCCGTCGCGGCAACGCGGCGATTATTTATCCCCGACTCGAATTTAATTTGCCTCCCGTCCCGTAAACTCTCCGGATGATTTCACGGTGTCATTATCCATTTTGAGAATAATGCTATAACTCATCCTCCAACTGTCGCGTCGTTGTAAAACGATCGGAAACGCGGCGCCTTCAATCGCGACGATTAGAGAATTAAAGAGTTGCGAATCCCGGAAAACCGCAAAAACCCGAGAATTTATCGCCCTGCACTGATATTTCTCCCCGTTTAATCAGCGTCCAACAAATTGATTATCCCCTGTAATTCATAGAACTGCCGGTGCAATTTCAAACGCGCTCTCAACAATTTTTTGCAGCGCGTTACGTTGTGCGACGGACGTATCTCGCATGCAGGTATTAATTTAACCGCTGGATCGATGATCGATCGCCATCCGATTTAAAGTGTGCGATATGAAAGTCACGTGAAAATGTCATGCCCGAGTTGATCGCCTCTCGCTGTTCTCACTTTCCAGAACGTATATGAATCGTGCTGTTCCTGCCTTTCGCAGATGTCAAATCATTCCGGACGACTATCAGGTGCTGAAAATTCGCGTATGAGAGGAAACGCGCTTTCTTAAAAAATTAAAATATTACATTGAGAAAAAGCTGTTGATTTGACTAAATTTTTCAACTTAATTAAATTTCTTCAATTCAAACATTTGTGTATTTGAGTCAAATATATAAATAC
This sequence comes from Monomorium pharaonis, assembly GCF_013373865.1. Classification (NCBI taxonomy): domain Eukaryota; kingdom Metazoa; phylum Arthropoda; class Insecta; order Hymenoptera; family Formicidae; genus Monomorium; species Monomorium pharaonis. The sequence goes on along the minus strand of NC_050472.1, from coordinate 19,372,966 downwards.
TTAAATTGAAGTTCAAGTATTTTATGTATTTAAGTTAATTGCATAGCAGGGTAAAATTAATATTACTAATTTTTTATAAAGTTTCCTCACACCTGACTGATTCTTAGGCATTTTTAATTTTGTGAAAAAAATATAGGATTAAAAAATCAAGAATTTTACTTAAAAAAAAACTAAAAAAGAGTTTATAACTTTTTTCTTTAAATTCTATTATTTTAATATATTATTTTTAATTGTACACAAACAAAAAGACTTTATGCCATCACATTTTCATATACAATAAAAAATATTTAAATTATTTCTTATAAGCATATATTACATGCATTACAAATTTATGTTATTACATAAGAAATCTAAAGAAAAGTTTCTAAAGTTGAGAGGAATTATAATGAAACTTTTTGGAAAAACACATTCCTTTTCAATAAAAGCTCAATAAACAGCAACATCCATTACTTCTTGAGAAAAAATCAAAGTTGTTGTGTAATTATTCAGTTGTGCGAATGCGTTATTTATAACAACTTGCGACATCCGCAATAGAAAAACCAAGATCGTTCCACGTGCACAAGGTCGTCGTTACTTTTAATAAATTCACATAAACGGTAGCGCTTTAATGAAGAGAGGAAATAAAGTAATAAAACGATGATTAATTCCTTGAATAGAACATGAAGATTCTCTCCGCGGTTTTTTTTTTCTTCACCTCACAGGCTTGTAAATGAGACGACATACAGTCATTGTGGCACGAAGAGACGCGCGGCCGCGACGTGCAAGTCTCGTCCGATAATGGAAAAGACGTGTAAATGCATTAACGTCATTAACATGTATCCGCGAGTAAAATCACTCGTGATTATGCTATCCGGCGAAACGTGTAACATCATGATAATTTATTTTTAGATTAACGGCGACGGGTACTGTAATTGCCTGCCGTCAATCTGATTCGAGGCTCATTCCCGTCGTGAGTCGCAGGTGATTTCGCGTGATGCCCGGTCGTAATGCAATTGTAAATGTAACGCAGAAGACACATGTAGAGCCGAAGAGACGATCTAATCGCGGTGCGAATCGGGCTAGCAATAAATTGTTTTCACCGATCGCGTGTCCCCTTGAACGCTGATCTCTATACCTAGGTTTGTGGAAACTCGTCGGAGTGACGACGAGCGCGTTTAAATGAATAATACAATACTCGGCACGCACGTCGTTTCCAATTTAGGTATTGGCAACGAGCAACGGATATCTGAAAGCGATAGCTCTGGCCTGCGAGAAGGAACGATTATAAGAAGCTCCCGCGAGGAAACTTCTTGCCTTTCTTTTTTCCCACGCGGGATGATCTCGCGCGGGAAACTGACGGAGAAAGAAAGAGAGAAAAGGAGATAAAAGTTATCTCCTCTTTCGCGTGCGCGCAGTGGCACTGAACAATCACCTTCGGCTTCGTTCGCTTTAACGCCACGGAAAGTTTCACGAGAGCATATAGGAGTCACCGCGCGGTGAACGCTGACGTCAGCTTGTTGGCCGGCGCTTGTTCGTCCGTGCAATGAAAGTGGTCTAACGAGTCACACTGGCCGGTACAAGTGTATGGTACACACACACACACACATGTGCTCGGAACGATATGGTCCCGTGGCACTTTTCTCGGTACGTGGACCGGGTATTTGCTCGCGACTATATTTACCAAAGCGCCAAAGTGAAGGCATAACGAGATACAGCCAAGACGAACTACGCTCACGGCTTCGCCGGCCGGGGACTTTTATCGCGGGGCAGCACTGCGCCCCATTACTTTGGCGAGGTAGATTGGGGTTGTCCGATCGTGAGATCGGTGTTGTCTGATACGTGATACGCGCGTTGGCTGGGATCGAAATGCAACGGACGTGATCGCAAACGCAAAACGCAGAGTCGAGGGTATATACCACGTATATAAAACGCAGCGGTGAGCTATCCGCCGCCAGCAGCGAGACCGGACCATATAAGGTCCGCGACGTTCTGCATCCGATGGAATCCATCGAGGACTGACCACGTCGCTACGCTCTGTTTGCTACAACGCGCGTCTTCCCTTATACAATAAATCGAAGGGAAAACCCGAAGGAAGGAATCTCGTCTTCACGGAATCTTCAACGTTAACAACACGACGTCAACTAACTTCCATTGGCATAGAGAATTATCGTTAACAACACGATTAGCCTAAATCAACACTTGTGTCATCGAAGGCAAGCCTTGGATATCATTTAGTTGACCTCCAAAAAAATGTTTTGCTGATATGAGACAGATTTCCTGATATCACAATCAAAATGTATTGTTAATTTGCATACCTGCTAGAATTTTGACTGTCACGTATAGAATTGGAAAATTCTGCTTTTATTAGGTGCAATACATATCACAGTATTCGCTAATTATTCATCTATCTCAACTAATTTTTACACACATATAATTTTTTTTTCTTGAAGTTACAAGATCAATTTTTTGAGTGTTAATATAAGAAAATAAATATTTTAGCTAAAATTGGCTCTGATGTTTTCCTTCTGATGTAACCTTCGATTACCACATGTCCAATTAGCATACAGACTTAATGTCTAATGAGACGACATATTTATTAGCTAAAGCTGGCACTGATGTCACGTCAGCATGATCCTTGGGTCGCGTCAACTAGTTCAATGGGTAATTGGAACGGAGCCGGGCTGCGGCCGATCGACAGTCCGCGATCCAACGCGGATCTAACGTGGGCAGGGAAGTTCTCCTTGAGATCGCCGCCCATTACTCGCTCCCTCGCGATTGCAGACACAGTCCGCGGCTGTTGCTAGTTAGTCATTCCCGTCGTATACGCAATCCTTGTCGTACGCGGCGCGTGCTCCCGTGAGCGTCGCGAGCAGGGCCACGATTATGTCACGACGTGGTATATTAAGTGTCTAACGTGGACACGAAAGTCTAGAGAAGGACTTCTAGGAGGAAACGCGTCGCTCTACGCGTGGGCGAGGTGACTGCGCGTTCGATGCTTTAATCGCGATCGATGACTTCCGAACTTTGAACACGCACGCCCACGCGCGAGTCCTCCGAATACGATCGTGTTCGATACGGATATACCACGCGATTTCACCAGGGATCTCTAATCGGAACCGATGGCTCCTCGTCATCGGCGAATCCTAATTTGGAGACGCGTGCAAATATATTTATCTCTTACTCAACACGCGCTAAAATTGTCAGATGACGTTTACACGTGCATATTTCGCAAAGAGAAATGAGGTGCGTTTGCCAGACAAGAGTTTTTGACTTTCTCCTCTCTCATCCGACACGTTTTCTATTGGTCCTTCCGACTGACCTGCCGCTTCGGATCCTCGTTAAGAGGCGTTATATTTGCGCTCCTGATACTCCCAAGCGAGAGTACAGTCCACGAATTGTTTGAAGAATCCTTAGTTACAAGAAATTGTCACTAATGCCGAAGAATCTTGATTTTTTTTTAAGAACAAAGTCTAGAAATATTCGTTACACACCTCTTACTTTCAAGTAAAGGAAAACCTGTTCGAAATTATGATGCAATTTATGCAATTATTGAAGTTATCATGTTGTTTGCAGAACTTTACACGTCGGGCTTTTATTCTGTTGTAAGAAGGGAATAAAAGCGAATGCGTGTAACGTTATGAAGCGTCACGCTTCCGATTATCGATTGGTCTTCTATTGACTGCAAAGTGAAACGTTTTATGGAAACGCGCTAAGCGAGCGCCAGGCTAAGGCCAAGATATATATCTCGCGTCGATATTGAAAAGAACACGAAGTAAAAGTAGGCGTGGTCTGAACGGATTGTCCTTTCTTCTTACGTGCAACACAGGGTGTTCCGATATAACTCACTGCGTCATTCTTTGCGGTTCGCCAACAAAAAAAAGGGGGGCACTTGTGTACAATTTCATGATACGCTTTCTCACAGAGGAATATTTGTACAGTCATTAAAGCGAATTATACGCCATTGAATATGCATGTGTTTTTATGGCATTCTCTATATAACTGAAACACATAGATAGTCGAAAGAAATGTAATTGCCACGCTGAGGAAAAGTCAATTAATTTAACTGATTTTCCAGCTTAGATTAAATTTCTTCAATTCAAGAATTTACGGATTTAAATCTATATAAATACTTGAACTACGTTAGGTGAAGAGATTTAATCAAGTTAAAAAATTTAATCAGGTTAACAACTTTTTTTCCTCAATGCAACCGATTAAAGATATTTTAATGGTGGCCTTTGGGAATTTCTTTCATACCTTGTGCAAAGTAATACATGCTAACAATGGAAGTTCTGTGATGATAAGCGGCAGCACTTAAGTTGTTTTCTATAGCACATATAACGATGCACGTTTCGAAGATCGTAGAGACTTAACGTCACACGTAAACGCCAAGTTTAACGTAATTGTCAATTATTACGTATTACGTAATCCCGGGATTACCGCCTCCTGAATGGGTTAACGACATTAAATCCGGCAGCCTCTCATCCAGAGAGAGATCCCACGACTATTGTCAGTACAGTGACATAACGTCTTCCGAAACCGCCGAAACACCGTCATACTTAAATACCCTGAATTACCGTAATTTTTGTTTATCTACATCGTCTTTCAATGCCATCATAAAATACCTTTGCTTCAGAAATATGTAACATGTAATCGCGTTATCAATTTTAAATAGTCAGCAATGTGAGTAATACATTTTCTCCGGAACATTTATCTCTTTCTCTCGCACGTTTATAAAATAAAATTATTCGCTAATTAACAAGATTTACTCATTAACCAAAAGATATTTGCAATTTATTTTCCTTCTCCATTTCAATCATTTCCTATACTTTTATGTACCTTTTTTATTAAAGAATTCTCGAGAATGACATTGATATGAGAAGAAGACTCAAATATCGAACTCTCCTCCGTTAAAAATTCAAAAAACTAAGCAACAACGTGTGCGCGTTTAAAAGAGAAAATCTCACATGCACATTCGTCGCAATATACCTAAAAATCGCTCGAAAGCCGTCCAGCTGCTTTCTCGAGAGTCTCATTTGTCAAATTTTCACTGACGAACGGTATCGATCGGAGCAAGAATTCGTGTAACGCCGATGTGGTTCAACAAACAATAGCAGACACCTCTCTCGGATGTGTCATACGCCAACAAAGGAATTACATAATGCGCTACATATCCAGGTGAGACGCGTGTACGCACGGGAGAAAGTGTGTATACATATTACGGACGCCATTAATCCACGCCTATCCGAAACGATAGCGAGAGAGCCGCGTATTCTCGATTATACATTATCTCCTCGTCCTTCGGCTTGAGAATGTCAAGTCGAGCGTAGGGATAATTCATCTCAATCGGTTTCTTTAAATAGAACTATTAATGATAGAATCGCGCGATAAACGTACCATCTTAACGTATTTTATATTGTCATTTGACATTACGTCGGCTTCATCTCGGGCGAATTGTATAACGCAAATGAATTAAAATAATTATATTTAAACAATTATAATTAAAAAATCTAATTTAAGCAGGTGCAATTACAATAAATCATGTATTTGTTACACATATAAACGTATCATGCAAAAAAAGGAAAAGGGTAGATATTTATAAATATGTTTAGAAATTAAATATAGAATAAAACAAACTAAAAATATTAATTCTACAATAGCAGGCCATAATAAAATAAAAAATAAACAACTTTTTATTCAGACTATATTCAATCAGATATAAATGTAATTTTTTATAATTTGAAAAGTTTTTAGTAATAATTCTTTATAATAATGATAACTATAATATAAATACGTATATATTTTAATTTGTATTCTGCAAAATGTGAGCTAAAGAAAACAAAAGAATCAAGTCGCCCGTATTATTAAGATCTCTATGGCCTCGTTCAAGGCCTTCTTATGCATAGCAAAATAGTTATAATTTTTTGTGTTTACTTACCACCAGAAATGCCAGCACAAACCCCCTCCAGTCCATGGCTAAAATAAAAGAGAAAGTCTTATTAATAACTGGGTCGAACTCATGCGAGTACGATCGATTGTGCAAACATTGTCTGTATCATGCGAGAGGCGGTAAATTCGAAAATTCGTTATTTCTTAGAGCGTTTGCACGCTTGTTCGAAAAATATTCCTTATCGATATTATCCGCAGCAGTTAATTCTACAAATTAATATTTAAATTTAAAGAATAATCCTTTTTTTTAATTACCTTAAACATTAATTTTCTAATTTATTACAAAATTATTAATCGATAATATATGTAATGTACTTCTCATTAGTAACTTTGTATTAAATTGATCAGGTTTTCTTTGTGTTGCTCGGGTTAGCTTTATAGCAGTAATGTTGTCGTTTTACCTTTTGTGCATCTTTGTATCTTTGCATGTGTTCTTATACATGTTTATGCTCTTGCAATTCACTGATGCACAATAAATTAAATTAAATTAAATTAAATTAAATTAAAATTAAATTATGTTATTAAGAAGTATTAGATATTAAAACAGATATCTATATATGACAATCAAATATTTGTAAGTATTTCTTTATATATCATTATAAAGCGTATGAAAGATTCTATAAAACAAATCATTTTTTAAATAATAAATTCCTTCATTATGTTATACATTGTGTTATTAAAGAAAAAAGTAAAATTCAGGATTGGCTCAAATTCATCAAATCTGAGTTGTTACTTTTGGAAAATTTAGAATATTTGTCTATTTTCAAAATACACTTTAATACCATAAGTACTCTCGTTCTTTACTTCCTAAAAGCAACAAACGAATAAATTGCTATGAAAATGAAGAATCTTATTGGGAATCAAATATTTCATCAGTACAAAAAATATAAGATTATTGAAAAGTCAATGACTTTCAGAAGTCTACCTTATCCAAGAAATATAATATTAACATAAAAAAATAAAAACGATCAATAATGGCTGTTTCGGGTCTAGTGCTAAAACATAATGACTGATAGAGTTTTGCTTCCCCAAACCGGATCAGTCTTTCTTCACTACCGCCTTGCTCTCTCTTTATCGACCTTGAGCTCGTTTCCATTATACCCCATGTCTTCAAGCCTCATATTAGTTCTAGCCACGCGGAAAGGGGCCCGTGAACGGCCTAGAACGCCTAGCATTCCTCTATTCTATCCCAACTCGATTTAGAATGCGATTCCTCGCGTTCCTTCCTCACCCCATTCCACGAACGGCAGGATTCCGGTCTATACGGCCGTGCCCGTGCCTTCCCTCCCCAAAAAGGGGGGAAAAAATCGCGGAGCTTCTCCGCAACGTGACGTCACCCCGGGCGAGGGTTAAGGCCAATCTCGGCATTGAGACAGTGGAAACGTTTTCAGGCGGGTTAGTATACAGTGGGGAGCCCCGTCCGGGTGCAGGCGCTCTCGCAGCCCGCCGAGAAAGCGACATGCTTGTTCGCGAAGGCGGCGGCGATGCACGATGCAACGTTCACTTTTTAGTATACCGCGATACGGCAGTGGCGGCAACGACGACGGCGGCGGCGGCGAAGCATGGTCGACCTCGACCACCACCGGACCACCATGGTCGGTGTTTACGGCCGTGCGGCCGCCGCCATTTTCGTGCGCACGCCAGGCCCTTTTCGATGTGCTTGGCGCCGGATGTGCATCGCGGCGCGCTACGTGATTTACGAGACCGCCGAGATCGACATCTCGCGAGGATATGCCGTGGTCGGCGTGGTCCCCGCCGCCGCAGCTTCCACGTTTCCTACGGTACAGGAGGGAGGGGGAGCGGACGCCGGTCAGATTCGTGATCGCGGCCAGGAACGTGTCCCTCGTGGTGCGCTATTCCTTGCCGGGGAGTCAAGAGGATTTTCTTTTAGAAAACTACATATACCACTTAACAGAAAAAAAAAGATATATATGTTGACACTGGATTATTCTTCTCCAGAAAAAGCTATTATTTTTTAAAAAATTATTAAAAAATAAATATGTTTAAGGCTCTAGTGATAAATTATCAAAATTTAATAAAAAGGAGCCCAATGAGCTGCTACAGGTTTGCGTCTTTGCGTAGAAATTATGTTGTTTCTAGAAGTATAACAAATAGACGTTTCAAACTGTTATCAAATCATTCTCATTATTACATTTACAATTAAAAACTATCCGCAGAATATATCTATTTAATTATTTTATATTGCTCTTATTATTAGCGTATATATATTGTATATCTGTGCGTATATATATAGCTTGCATTAAAAAAAAATATATATGTACATCTTAGTACACAATAGTATATCAACAAGATCATGATTTGAGCAACGAATTCGAATAGACATTTCGGCAGCGGAAACAGCTGTCGCGCAGGTGATTTAAAGGTGCCGGTTCGTGTACGGAAGACAGCACTAATCGAAAAATTCAAGGGCAGTATAATGAGTGAATGATATTTACGTACAAGAACAATTTCACTAGGAGTTGAATTGTTTCTAACATAAATCTATACTCTCATATTTATTCAATATTCATATTATTCGTAAATATATATAAATTATTATAATATATATCTCAACACATAATGATAAATAATAATAATAATAATTAATACTATATATGAATGCACACTGGTCAACAAAATTCGCATAACTTAAATAATTTAATTTTTCAAAAAGCATTTAAAAGATTAAAACTTCTTTTAAATGTTTCTTGCCAATATTAATTATTTTTTTTTACGAAATAGCACAATAATGAAACTTGATAAGTCAAAATAAAAATTTTTAATTATACAACTTTGCTACATTACACAGCTGTCGTTGGAAAAAATCGAGAAAATTTCTTATTATTACTTGCATTCTTTATCGGGATCTTTTCCTTTTAATATAAGCGATCGTAAAGCATTGTGTGATTTTTTGACCAAGTTATCGAAGTTTGAATAAAACGTAGTCACTTTAACTTTAATCGCTTATAACTCGTGAAAAAATCAATTACAATACATTCTACAAAAGTGTCAAAAAGCAAAAAATTAGCCTTTTCAAAAGCTACTATCGCTTTTTCCCACCTTACTCTTTACGTCAGTAAACCGAGTTTGAATGACACTAAAAAATATATTACGGTTTAAAAGAAATTCCATAATCAGAATTGCACTTTTTTTATTAAAAAAATTCTTTTTGCAAGTCTCATGATAATCATGGTAAAATCCAGACCTTTCTTAATGAATTATAAAAATTATTGAATTCTTTTTCACGATATTACAGAGAAATTACATATTTTCAATTACAACATTAGCATTATTCAACACGTATCACTGGAAGATTGTTGATTCAATTTGGATTCAATGTTGGACATTGCAACATTTATGGCTTAGTTCTCTTTCCAAAAGAGTAATGATTTGCGCACACTAAATTTCAGCCAGGTAAGACATTATAACTTTGCCATTTTCTCCTTAAGTAATAACCAAAACCAGTACAAATCTTTGGTCTTGAGATAAGGTTGGAGCCAAAATGGTGTCGGAAAAGTATAGATAGTGCATCTTAAAGTAAGGTATCTACTTATATGTGTAAAGAGCTTATCTACACTGAATATGCAGATAACTTATCTACACTTAATATGTAAACGTGTACAATGCGAACGTCTATAAAGCTGGCACAGCCACTTTAGCACAATCGAATAAAACTTATATAAAAATTTAGTGCTCTTTTGTTGCTAATTAGTTGCTCCATTCCGGATTTTGTTGCTCCAGCCGATTCGGAGAAAATAGAGGCTGTGCCAACTTAAAATTTAGTTAGCACAACCAATAAAAAATTTTTTTAAAAATTCAACAAATGCGGTGGATTCCTTTAGATCTAATTAGTTGCTAATTAGTTGCTCTATTCCCGAATTTTTTGCTCCATTAATAAACCCCGAAAACCACCCCAAAATTACCCTAGAGCAACAAAACATTCTAAAATTATAAATAACCACATATATCGAATGATAACAGTTCCTCGGTTTTATTGCTCGAAATTTATAACAATTCCGATTTCGTTGCTCCACTTTTATTGATTAAAAACCACCCCCAGCCACTCCACATTAGCACAACACCTTAAAACTGAAAATAGTAGCTAAATCTCGACTGATAACGCTTCACAGATTTTGTTGCTCGCAGTTTATAACAATTCTGATTTTGTTGCTTTACCAATATCGATTAAAAACCACCTCTAACAACTCCACATTAGCGTAACAATAAAACTAAAAATAGTAATTATATCTCGATACTGATAACGCTTCACCGATTTTGTTGCTTGCAGTTTATAACTTTATTGCAATAAACAATTGGCAACAAATTCAAAACTTGCATATCTTTTCAGAAACTAAATCGAGAAAGACTTTAATACCGAAATTAGTCTAGCAACAAATTCTATAAGAGTACTTTACTCTTGAACGCGTCCCAGCACAACCACTCTTTCAGCTAGTTTTTTGCAATAAACAATTAGCAACAAATTCGAAAACTACATATCCTTTGAGCACCTAAATCGAGAAACATTTTAATACCGTAATTAATCGAGCAACAAATTCTGTAAGGGTACTTTACTCTTGAACGCGTCCCAGCACAACCACTCTTTTAGCCAGTTTTTTGCAATAAACAATTAGCAACAAATTCGGGAACTGCATATCCTTTGAGCACCTAAATCGAGAAACATTTTAATACCGAAATTAGTCGAGCAACAAATTCTGTAAGGGTACTTTACTCTTGAACGCGTCCCAGCACAACTACTCTTTCAGCAAGTTTTTTGCAATAAACAATTAGCAACAAATTTGGAAACTGCATATCCTTTGAGCACCTAAATCGAGAAACATTTTAATACCGTAATTAATCGAGCAACAAATTCTGTAAGGGTACTTTACTCTTGAACGCGTCCCAGCACAACCACTCTTTTAGCCAGTTTTTTGCAATAAACAATTAGCAACAAATTCGGGAACTGCATATCCTTTGAGCACCTAAATCGAGAAACATTTTAATACCGAAATTAGTCGAGCAACAAATTCTGTAAGGGTACTTTACTTTTGAACGCGTCCCAGCACAACTACTCTTTCAGCAAGTTTTTTGCAATAAACAATTAGCAACAAATTTGGAAACTGCATATCCTTTGAGCACCTAAATCGAGAAACATTTTAATACCGTAATTAATCGAGCAACAAATTTTGTAAGGGTACTTTACTCTTGAACGCGTCCCAGCACAACCACTTTTTCAGCCAGTTTTTTGCAATAAACAATTAGCAACAAATTTGGAAATTGCATATCTTTTGAGCACCTAAATCGAGAAACATTTTAATATCATAATTAGTCGAGCAACAAATTCTGTAAGGGTACTTTACTCTTGAACGCGTCCCAACACAACCACTCTTTCAGCCAGTTTTTTGCAATAAACAATTAGCAACAAATTCGGAAACTGCATATCCTTTGAGCACTCAAATCGAGAAACATTTTAATACCGGAATTAGTCGAGCAACAAATTCTGTAAGGGTACTTTACTCTTGAACGCGTCCCAGCACAACCACTCTTACAGAATTTGTTGCTCGACTAATTACGGTATTAAAATGTTTCTCGATTTAGGTGCTCAAAGGATATACAATTTCCGAATTTGTTGCTAATTGTTTATTGCAAAAAACTGGCTGAAAAAGTGGTTGTGCTGGGACGCGTTCAAGAGTAAAGTACCCTTACAGAATTTGTTGCTCGATTAATTACGGTATTAAAATGTTTCTCGATTTAGGTGCTCAAAGGATATGCTGTTTCCGAATTTGTTGCTAATTGTTTATTGCAAAAAACTAGCTGAAAGAGTGGTTGTGCTGGGACGCGTTCAAGAGTAAAGTACTTTTATAGAATTTGTTGCTAGACTAATTTCGGTATTAAAGTCTTTCTCGATTTAGTTTCTGAAAAGATATGCAAGTTTTGAATTTGTTGCCAATTGTTTATTGCAATAAAGTTATAAACTGCAAGCAACAAAATTGGTGAAGCGTTATCAGTATCGAGATATAATTACTATTTTTAGTTTTATTGTTACGCTAATGTGGAGTTGTTAGGGGTGGTTTTTAATCAATATTGGTAGAGCAACCAAATCAGAATTGTTATAAACTGCGAGCAACAAAATCTGTGAAGCGTTATCAGTCGAGATTTAGCTGCTATTGTCAGTTTTAAGGTGTTGTGGTAATGTGGAGTGGCTGGGGGTGGTTTTTAATCAATAAAGGTGGAGCAACGAAATCGGAATTGTTATAAATTTCGAGCAATAAAACCGAGGAACTGTTATCATTCGATATATGTGGTTATTTATAATTTTAGAATGTTTTGTTGCTCTAGGGTAATTTTGGGGTGGTTTTCGGGGTTTATTAATGGAGCAAAAAATTCGGGAATAGAGCAACTAATTAGCAACTAATTAGATCTAAAGGAATCCACCGCATTTGTTGAATTTTAAAAAAAATTTTTTATTGGTTGTGCTAACTAAATTTTAAGTTGGCACAGCCTCTATTTTCTCCGAATCGGCTGGAGCAACAAAATCCGGAATGGAGCAACTAATTAGCAACAAAAGAGCACTAAATTTTTATATAAGTTTTATTCGATTGTGCTAAAGTGGCTGTGCCAGCTTTATAGACGTACAATGCGACAAAGTCGTAACAATGCTTCGTTTGAATAAAATGTAGTGTGCGCAAATCATTGTTCTTTTGAAAAAAAAAATTAAGCTAGCGTTGCAATGTACAAAATCCAAACAACTTCCCAATGATGCGCATCAGGTAATTCTAATGCTGGCGATAACTAAAGATGCATAAGCAACTTTGTAACACCGCGAAAAAAATTTATCAATTTTTTAATTTGTAGAGAGATCTATATTTTATGATAATTATCATAAAACTTGCGAACCTTTTTCTACTCAAAAAGTGTAATTCTGATTATGCAATTTCTTTTAGATATAACACAATTTTTAGTATTATTTAAATTCAAGTTACTAACATAAAAAGTAAAGTAGAAAAAACTGATAACAGCTTTTAAAAGAACTAACTTTCAGTTTTCCAACGCTTTTTTTGTAGAATATTATACGTTGAGTTATAACCGATCAAAGTCAAAGCGATCACTTTTCATTCAAACTTAGATAACTTAGTAAAAGAAAATTGCATAACGATACGATTATATTAAAGGGAAAAGATCCCGATACAAGATGCAAATAATAGAAAATCTTCTCGAGTTTGTCCACTGCCAATACAGCGCTGCAAAGTTGCATTAAAAAATTTTATTTGACGGATGAAGCTTTATCATTGTGCCGATGTGTTTATAAAAAAGGATAATTAAAATCGCCAAAAAACATTTGAAAGGAGAAAACTTTGAAATACTTTTGAAAAAACTAAAATTTTTCGCGACGTTATGCTTTGAAACTATGCAAAATTTCGACATAAATTTACCCGTGTAATAATTTTCTTGACCAGTGTAATAATAGATATATATAATACGATATAAAATAAAAAATAAAAATAAAATAGTTAACTAATGTATAAACAGTTTGGATAGCAACATCTGTACTGAAATATAATCCCGAGCGTTAAAATCACCGGAGACTTCGATGCTTGCACGCCAAAGTGCGTAGAGCGGAGAAATTTTCAGAGACTTCAATATGCTGCAGCTCTGTGAGGATGGTTTGCATTTTTTTCCACCTCGCTTCATTTCAGGAATTGCATTTATCCTTAATCACAGGAAAATTATCACGAGTTTTAAAAACCGGCACGACAGATCGTCGTGCACTTTCATTCGGGAAAATAAGTCAATCATTTGCAATTACTTTAATGCGCATCGCAAGCCCACTCTAACATTGCTTTCCATTCATAAAGAACTCTGAAATGTTTATCCGACACACGGTTTCGCAGTACCGGCGATCTGAGCCTTGATACCTGCATATTTGGTTGGGTCTCGCCTACAACGCGATGAGCTCGACGGACAAGCAAAGCCTTGGGCTCATTTTCGTATTGCATAACGTGTAACGTATTGAAATAATTGTTAAATTGGCATTATCCGGCAATTAATTAATTTTCACGTATCCTTCGTTTACTCGTTTACTTGTCTAGGGAAGTTGTTAATAATTTCGCATACTTTTATTGCGTCGGAGAGTTTGCCGTTACGCTAAATTGTCAAAATAATTACCGATTAATTTATATCATCATTACTTTAAGCCTGAATTTCTTCTGTTTGATTTTATATGAAATAAATTTCTTACGAAATTTATTAGACATTTATGATAAAAAAACAAAAACGTATTTTGACCATACACATCTAAAGTGCTATGTATCGCTAAATTAAACTTTATGTGGTATGTAATATATATTATAATGTATTATAAATATATATTATTAAATATATATTAAAAATATATATTATAATAAAATTTGAAATAATATAAGTAAATATACGATTAAATATACAATTAATCCTCATTATATCTATTACTTAATTTAACAGCAGATTACGTTACTTTGTATTTTGCTTTTTAATTATTCTAATAGAGATAATCAACACTGCAAAACACATCCGCTCTAAATTCCGCGAAACTATAATGGAAAAAAATGACTTTTTTTCCACTTTAGATAAGTGTGAAATTAAAACGGAATTATATATGCAGGACATTGTCTTTAATGTCCTTCATAAATAGAACGGACTAATGTCCGCCCTAACGGCTGCCCTCCTCTCAGTTGCAATAAACATCTCTATTGCTAACCGTTGGTGCCAACACGGGCACTGATCGACGAGGCAACCACCGCGGCAAATGCACGGCATGCGATCGCGACGAATTTGAGTTGTCTCCCGCGGATGACAACGCAAACGTGTGCTTCTTTTCTCACACGCTCATGTAAAGGCGAATAATGCCCGCAAGAGGAGCACACACCCGCGTCACCATCCTCGGGAAGCAACCCAAATTCGCAATCACATGCCGCATACCCACCGCGACGGCCACCGCGCCGATCGACACCCATAACTAGCACCAACAATTAGCAACAAAAACACTCATCACAACTGCGAAGAGAACGGCCGTCAAAGCAGACAAGCTAACAGACTGTTGTAACAGTGAACGACAAAGCTATCGCTACCGCTCGCGCCATATTGCGTTGCCAGAATAGTTTTGTTTATTTCGTCCGCTTTAATATACATGACGGACCACATCCTTTATAATGTTCGGACCACATCCTTTATAATGTCCGGTTTAACGTCTATTCTATAATAATTATTTTCAGTCCTATTTATATAAAAGACATTGTCATACATAGATAAAATGTCACATTAAGAATTGCGCCAGTCACGCTTAAGTAAAATGGACACGTAAGAAATCCGTTCTAATATTGTATATTCCGTTATAAAATATACATGTCCTTTATATATAAAGAGGATATGCTTTGCAGTGAAGCATTACCCTGGAATTTCCGCCAACGTAACCGTTGCAGAATTTCTTTATGCAAAGAAATAGTGCCATCTTTTACGATTAATTTAATTAAGAACTATATTTAAATTACCTATTTAAGTTAAATAAAATATGCAATCAAGATTATTTCTCGAATTAACGCTTAGAAAATCTATGTAATAAAATAATAATTTACAAAAATACTCTATAAATAAATTAGAATCATGCACAGTTTATCATTTCAAATCTTTTTATTCTATTATTATAAATTCTTATAATTATAAAATATTTTATCATGCAAATATAAATCGAATAAGCGTGCAAATTGTTATAACAGAATCAGTCGATGAACAGTCACAAAAGACTCTACAAGAAATATCAAAATAATAAAACTTTAAAACAATATAAATTGTAAATTAATTAATTAGTTTTCTAATTATTCTACAGATTTAATCAAAATATAATTTTTTTATTTAAAAATGTAATTATATTGTTGTTTTTATGCATTTACTCACTGATTCAATTTTTTTAAATTTATTTATATCAACTGTTTATTGACCGATGCAGTCTATGATTATTTTCAAAAACATTCCGAATTAAAAAGTTCTACAATTCAAAACAATATCTGAACAATCTTTACAAAATGTTTAGTCAAATTTGGTAAAAGAATTCCGTGAAAATAATAGCTAGATTTTCCAAAAATTTAATTCAAAGTTTCAGATTTCCAAAGATTGCAGAATTTATTAATAGCTTTAAAATAAATTTATTTTATTGTACCCTTTAAGATTTTCTTTAATCATGCAAGAAAAGCTATTCAAATTTTAAATGTTAAATTTAAGAAAATATTAAAAAATATATATAAATTAAATGACAAATAGTGATCTGCAATAATACAAGTCTAACTCACAAAGGAAATGTAGAATTCGAAAGATAAATAAAATACATAAACAATTTAAAACAATGTATTATCTTCTATTATTACTAATTTTTTAAAATAAAAACTTGGGAGTCACAAAACAATGTACGTGGATATGCATGCTACCTTTATTGTTCATTGATTTTGCATTATAAAAAATAATTAATAATAAGAAAAAAACAAATTTGTCAGAAAAGGAGACAGAATTTTAATTTAAAAGTAAATTTCGAAGAATTTTTCTGCGTATCAATAATGTATCCTAAAAATCCACGATTTTCTTAAATAAAACGAAATGTTTCAAGGACAAAAGATAAATTCTCTGAAAACTTCAAGTTTCCTCGTTTTTTTCGCCCGGTAGTATAAACCTAATTACTCCATCGTCAGAAAGTGCAATTCTGGAGGCAATAAATGCAACTGCAACAAACGATTCTTACCTGTTGCACCTTTTCCGAATTCTTCTCCCGAGAATAATTCCGGATTACTCGCCTCGGCGACACTTGACACACGGCGAAATTCCTTTACTTCCGTTGTGCGTTCGTCAATTTCTCGGAGTAGAAGACGAAAGACCGGGAAAAAAATCGTCAATCGGTCTCCGCGTCGATCATCCGTGCGCGTCTCAGCTGCTGCGATGGATCGTCGGCGATTTTGTAAGGTGTCGAAAACGCGTCCTCGCCGGCCACAGGGTCCACCTTCCGTACGTCGACATCCCAGACGGCTTAAAAAGCTCTCTCTCTCTCTCTCTCTTTCCCTCGCTTCCGCTTCTGTATCCGCGCGCCCCCCTCGAGAATTTCACGATACTTCCGCGCGTTACTCCTCACTCTCTCTCTCTCTCTCCGAGCTCTGGCCGTTCCTCCGAAATCGCGACCTTGATGCGACAATTAAATCTCAACCACCTTTCTCGATCAGCTGAATCGTTCGATGACGCCACGCGCGAGGCGCAACCTTTTTCGAACGGCACCTTCTGCGCGCGCGATAGGTGTCACCCCACGTCGTTCGTTAATTTTACAGGGTCTCCTCAATCGGAATCTCGATCGGGAAGGATCGTTTCAAGTTGCGTGCAAATTTCCCCTTTCGGCTACCTTCTCATTTAATCCTCTTCAGAGTGGAATGCTACTCTGACAAGTGAACAGAAATATCGGCGGTTATATTGTAATATCGATATATCGGGGCAGCCTGTTATTTCGATCGAGTCGTTGCAATCCGCGTCGCGAATGCGTGTCTCTCGTTCATCCTTCATCCCCCCCCGAAATCGATTCCCTTCCGTTTTTTTCCCCCCCCGTTTCCCTCTGTCCTCCTATTTACGACACTGCACTGCACCTGTCAGGCCCACGGCTCCGGTCCATGGGTACGGAGAACGGACGGCGGAGTAACGCGCCGCGGAGAACAACTCCGTAACAATCAACGCGGGATTCGAGACTGAACCTGAAGTCCTGAACAGCCGTTCGGCTCACGGCGTGGTACTTCGTGTTTCCTCGTGGGGCGCGCGCGCGCAGAAAAGCGAGAGGGGAGGGAAGAGAGGAACGGACGAAAATAAACGATCGAACTGCGTGCGAGAGAGAGAGAAAGAGAGAAAGCGAACGAAAGGATTGTCGCACTGAACGCAGAGGGACTATCCACTCGCCCGAAAGAGACAGACACTCGCTGAGAGAGAAAGAGAGAGAGAGAGAGAGAGGGCGCAACTGCAGTTTTAAGAAGAAAAGAGATAACGAGACCGAGGCGATCGGAGACTGGTGGGAGCGATACAGGCGGTGGAACAAGAGAGTTCTGCATGAGAGCCGCTTTTCAAAGAAAGGAAACGAGAGGGATTAAGAAAGAAGGAGACGGAGTGAGAAAGGGAGAAAGAGAGAGAAAGAGAGAATTGTGTATTCTACGTGGAGTACGTTTGTAGAATAGAAAGAAACAGCGAAAGGATGTGGAAGCGAGAAAAAAGACATACGAGAGAAAGATAGACAAATCTGTAGCCGGTATGTAAACGACCGAGATAGATGCTTATCAATAAGACAGAGACGTAGCACCATAATATGGTAGCCCATAAATGTTGGAGAAGAGAGAAAGAAAAGGGGTGATGGAAGAGAGAGAGAAAGAGAAAATGAGAGATAGAGTGGAGGGTGTAGATGATCTCGCGCATCTCTGTTTCGATTAGCGGACGTTACGCAGCTACGGTCGCGCGAAAAGATGCATTGAGGTGGGAGAATGAAGGAAAGCGATGTAGGCGAAGAAGGAGGACGGACTGAGCTTACGTCATCGTTTGAATTGGCCGTACCACGTCTTCACGATGATCGATGGACCCTCCGATCCATACTCTCCGAGTAGTGGAGAAGGATGTAATTTCTTTCGATTAATAAAAATAACGAATAAAATTGCTTGCTCCAATTAGGGGACTCCTAACAATTCCCTATCTCTAATTTTAATTATTTCTAAAGTTGGCAGCAGGTCACAATCTCCATTTGTTATCGGTAGTCAAAATAAAGCGAGCGGGGTGACCAGATTTTCAACCAGCACAGTCGCTAATACGCAGCGCTGAAGTAGCCCAATGTAGCCCAAAACTATTTTACTTGAGCTGCATTCGACTTCGACATCCAATAAGCGCTTAGTATCTAGTTAAAGCTCGACATTTATTAGGTGTTGCAAATTGCAACTGGAGACTGCGATTAAAGGTGCCTTTTCACGCCGACGCTCATTTTCAGCGTCAAAAGACATCACGTGACTAAAAATAAAGATACCCATTCGCCATTTTTAGTCACGTGATGTCTTGACGCTGAAAATAAACGTCAAGCGTCAGCGTGAAAAGGCACCTTAATGTAGAACGATTTGGCGCTGATGCTAGTCAAATATCAGTCGCACGAAAATAAATGAAACTTAAAAATAGCTGTAGCCCAATGGCGACCAGTCGCCTCAGGCTAAAATTCAATCGCCAAGTCGGTACTTAGTTAGCCCACTTTACGACATATAACTCAATCTGACCACCCTGGGCGAACTGACGTCACGAAATGTCACTCAATCTCGATTCGTCACATTCTCGTAAGATTTTCTTCTTGTTCTCGTTTCTGTAAAACCGCGCTAAAATATTCTCTAAAAAATAAAATGGTAAACTCGACCCAGGAGCACATACTCGTTTCAAAAACTTTTCACACATGTTTCTTCGAAACGTTTTATAACTCGCTCTTGAAAACGTTTCTAATTGGTAAAAATGTCCACTCCAAAAACGTTTAAGGAAACGGTTTTTTTTTATAATAAAAAATGTTTAAGAAACGGTTAAAATTTGTTTTTTTCTTTATCCGTAAAAAATTTATTTTTTCACGGATTTAATAAAACAAAATGTATTAACGCGCGCGCGCGTGTGTGTGTGTGTGTGTGTGTGTGTGTGTGTGTATGCATTATATATAAAGTAAATGTTCCAATTAGTGACGTAGTAATCTCATGGTAGTAATAAATGAATAAATTAATAATGCACATATTAAAGAAAGTATACAAAATTGATTTTGTTAGAATCCATACAGCACAGAAGCTTTCAGCACTATTGCTGCAACATTATAATATTACAAATTGCAATGTAATATTGCAGAGACACTTCAAAAACATGCAATATTAATATTACGCCGAAACGTTCCAGTAATGTTGCAGAAATATAAAATTTCGAAAATATATACATATTAAAAAATATGCATCAAGTGTTGTCTGTGTGAAGTTAGCACCACATCTTTCAAAATTGTAAGTTTTATCAAGAGTACTATTTGCACCCCAAAGAGTACTAGAGTTCCTGATAGGTATCAGCAAGAGTACCGCCGAAATATTTAGAGAAATTGCAATTTGAAAATATGAGGTGCTAACTTCCCGTGGCACCGCAACATGAAAAATATATTGTTTTAAAGATCCTATCTTAAAGTACTCGAAAAGTACTACAGTTCCTGATACATTTTAACAATAGTACCAACCGCCAAATATTATAAAAAAATTATTGAAATTTGGAGATGGCACCGCAAAATGAAAAAAATATTGTTTTAATGATCCCATCTTAAAGTACTCAAAAAGTACTAGAGTTCCTGATACATTTTAACAATAGTACCAACCGCCAAATGTTTTTAAAAAATTATTGAAATTTGGGGATGGCACCGCAAAATTAAAAAATCATTCTTTTAATGATCCTATCTTAAAGTACTCGAAAAGTACTAAAGTTCCTGATATATTTTAATAATAGTACCAACTAATAAATACTGAAAAAAAAAATTTTTTAAGATTACAGCCTATCTTTCATAAAAGTGGCCGTAACTCCTTTGCCTTTAATTTCACAGCTTTGTGCCTTAATAACTTTCGAAAGTACTCGCTGGGGTGCCAAAAGTACTCCAATCAAAACCCGGAAATTGTAAAAAAATTTTATTTCTTTAAGGGACTGACTGTATCTAAAAGTGGCCGTAACTCCTTTGCGTCAAGTTTCACAGCTTTGTGCCTTAATGACTTTCGAAAGTACTCGCTGGGGTGCCAAAAGTACTCCAATCAAAACCTGGAAATTGTAAAAAAATTTATATATATATATATACACATAAATACAAGTTTTTGGAAAAAATAGATTGATATATAACGTATAATTTGCCGGCCTTTTAAAGGTTGAGGTACAAAGCTATAAAATCAAAAACAAAAAAGTTACGGTCACTTTTAATTATGTTAAGTCCTCGAAAGAGATACAATTTTTTCACAATTTCCGGGTTCTGACTGGAGTACTTTTGGCACCCCAGCGAGTACTTTTGAAAGTTATTAAGGCACAAAGCTGTGAAACTTGACGCAAAGGAGTTACGGCCACTTTTAGATACAGTCAGTCCTCCAAAGAGGTGAAATTTTTTTACAATTTCCGGGTTTTGATTGGAGTACTTTTGGCACCCCAGCGAGTACTTTCGAAAGTTATTAAGGCACAAAGCTGTGAAATTAAAGGCAAAGAAGTTACGGCCACTTTTATGAAAGATAGGCTGTAATCTTAAAAAATTTTTTTTTTCAGTATTTATTAGTTGGTACTATTATTAAAATATATCAGGAACTCTAGTACTTTTCGAGTACTTTAAGATAGGATCATTAAAAGAATGATTTTTTAATTTTGCGATGCCATCCCCAAATTTCAATAATTTTTTAAAAACATTTGGCGGTTGGTACTATTGTTAAAATGTATCAGGAACTCTAGTACTTTTCGAGTACTTTAAGATAGGATCTTTAAAACAATATATTTTTCATGTTGCGGTGCCACGGGAAGTTAGCACCTCATATTTTCAAATTGCAATTTCTCTAAATATTTCGGCGGTACTCTTGCTAATACCTATCAGAAACTCTAGTACTCTTTGGGGTGCAAATAGTACTCTTGATAAAACTTACAATTTTGAAAGATGCGGTGCTAACTTCACACAGGCTCAAGTGTTCCAACATACGTGCAACTTCATGTAAGAAGATATTTGTGACATTTTTTAATAGTTTTGTGAAATTAAAATATTTGAATTTGTGTGTAATATTTATACCAAAGATTATAATCTTTTTGAGATTTATAATAGAACAGTAAATTAAATAAAATTTTTTTTAATAAAAAAATAAAATTATTATATATAATTTTATTTTTTTGTTTGAAAAATTGTTTACTTTACTATTCTATTATAAATCTTAAAAAGTGCAATTAATCGGCTATAAATATTAATGCTAAAAAATTTATATCTATTCATTAATATTATTTGTTTTTGACAATAACTAAAATAATGCTACATAATTAAAATAATGCTACATAATTAAAATAATGCTACTTAGATAATAGAATATTGTGTAAGTTTTTATTTCTAACATATATAAAATGTTATAATAATTTTCTCATTTTCTACTGTGCTTCTAATATATTTTAGATTTTAATAGGTATAACTTTGAGAATATATAAAAATATTTAAGAGAAATAAAAAAAAAAATTTATTGCAATTGCGTAAATTCACAATTTTTTATCCGAATTTTGGATGGAAAAAGATTATAAAGTTACACAAATTGCAACAAATTTCTTTTTATCTCTCTTGTCTTTATACATATATTTTCAAAGTTTATCTGCTAAATTTGAAGCGTTATGCATATTTATAGCAATGCGTTTCAATGCATCAAATACATTGCGCCGTAACATTGCAGTAGTCTTACATTGTGATATTTCTCAGGGCGAACATTTCAATGTTGCCGCAAACTTGCAGTAACATTGCAGAAACATTTCGCAACGTCCATGCAATATTAAAATATTTTAATGTAAGGTTTCTGCAATGTTTTTGTAATTTTTCGGTGCTGTATGAGAAAGCTTAAACATTTGGGATTCTAATTGTGTTATCTTTTTTTTATTTATGGACAGATTTTAATTAGTTTATAATATTTTCTCAAAAGTAGCTGAAGTACCATTTAGTGACATGTCAGTTTGGTTCTGTCCCAATTTGTAACATATGCATGCCTCTATTACTGATAGGCGACCAACATATGATCCCTGACAGGAGGTGAATATACGAATGTCCCTATTGCTGACAGAAGCTATATATTAACTTTCTTATTACTGATTATATATTACTGCTTTTATAAGAAACATTAAACAGTTTTAATTATATTTAAAAATACTATAATATTTTCTCTCTCTCTCTCTCTCTCTCTCTCTCTCTCTCTCTCTCTCTCTCTCTCTCTATATATATATATATATATATATATATATATATATATATATATATATATATATAATAGTATCTTTGTAGTACCGTATAGTACGGAGAGCATCTTACAGTTTTTTTAAAAACACGAGGATTATGCTTAAATCATCGGCATCACCAGGTAGTCACACTTTAAGGAACCTCCCCCCTCTCGTGGCAATTCTCTTTCCGGAACAGTAATAGTTATTCGGATATCCTAAATTAGTACAGAATTATATGAGTGTCCCTATTACTGACTTAAACAAGAGACTTGTAGGTTAAGAACTGATATTTATACTATTTTCTAAATTGTACAGAGGCAAGTTATGATATTAATGCTATTTTTTAACTTCATAATGAATAAGATTTATAAACTATATGTTCTCTTTAGAAATAGATACATTTTTATATCTATTTATTTCGAGGTTATCAGTAATAGGAACAAGTAGATATTCTAATACCGATTAGTGACATATATGAATTAACTACGAAAATTTCAAACCTTGATATTTTTATGTTTAGAAATATTCTTAATTTACTCTCGACTTCACAAAACAATTTATTTGTATCAAGATATTTAATGCACAACTGCATAGATCCAAAAGCAGACATCTCGAATCAGCTGTCACTTTCTAAGATGACGGAGAGTAATTGCATTCAGACACTCGCAGTTAGAGTATAGTAATTATGATGTTTTAACATTCCTTACGGCTTTTAATTTTATTCGAAATGTATTGTAACCGAATATAAATAAAATTTAGAGTTTGAATACATATTTAGAATAAATATTGGATTTGTATTAGCTGATTTATTAAGAAAAAACGAATGCGATTGTCATAAATTGGGACACTGTCAATAATTTACCTTACTTATGGAATTATATATTTGTTTAGTAGTCTGCCATTACGTAGTAGCGCTAATATAACAATATATACAATAGCCGTTTGTTATAAAAGGCGTTTTAATATTGCATTTTTAATTTCGAGCATTTCAAAACTTTTAATTACACATATACTTCTTCATTATTCTTTTTAAACTTTAACATACTATCACATAAATGTCTTACATATTTGTTTCAAAAACGTTTTATACACATACACGCGCGCGTAATTGAATTGCCATATTTTCTCCTCTCCTCTCTTTCTCTCTGTCTCCGTGTGTGTGTGTGTGTGTGTGTGTGTGTGTGTGTATGTGTAAAATTTTGAATTAAAAAATTAATTTTTATTCCATCTATAGAAATGTAAAAAATACGTTTTTTAAACTATGGTTTTAAAAACGTTTCTGTTGAGACGTTTCTTATCAGTGCTTGATGGTTAAAAAATATTGGATACGTTTAAAAAACATTTATAAAACGTATGTGTGTTACCTGGGAGCTTTAGCAAAATTATGTTAAGTCTTGATTCCGAGTAATTATCTAGAACCAGCGAATGTGTTACTCTTTGTTGCCTATCTTTACAAGAAAAACGAGATGGTTTGAAATAAGAAAAAAAGTGAGTTCCAATTGACACTGTTACTTCTCTCTGCAAAAACAATCAATGAAACAAATGCTTAATTATATTATGATTATAACGGCATTTGACAAGTCAATTCTATCTGAAAAATTGAGGCAAGTAATGATTATGATCATTGATGCAACTTTAATATAGCATCACAATTACTATATAAGTAATCTTTTCCAATGATCTCATCGAATTAGAGTAAGAGTGCATTTATCTTAAGCATGTAGTAAACACTTTCTCCTTGCAAGGGATAATCTGATTAGATATAGTTCCTATTATATTTTTGTAATTAAATCTGATTATATAGATATTATTGATTACCTCTTATTTCGAAATAATAATAATAGTTTTTATTGGAGCTGCCGTATATTTAAAATTCCGTATATTTCGTTATATTAAAAAAATGTATAATCCATTTAATAAATTATAGAAAATATTATCTTATATGAAATAAATATTATTTATTTTTTACAAAACTTCTGCTTGGTATTATTAAAAAAAATACTTATTTCAATCTAGTAAATTTATTTTTCAATATAAAAATTATAAAGTTAAAGAATTAAAAAAAAGAAACTGTCTTTTGTTTTGACCCTAATATAAATAAAAAAACACTGGAACTGCAGCGGCAGTTTCCTTTGACTCACTTAATATTTATAAAATATTTATAATATTTATTTGAATATTTTATAAATTATTTATCAAAATATTTTATAAATATTTTTGTGGCCTTATATTTGGCAGATCATAAAGATTTATACATTATAAATATTACAAAAATATTTATGAAATATTTATGAATATTTAAAAAATATTACTACAAATCTTTATTTTTTATTTACTATAAATGTTGTATAAAATATTTAGTCTATATTTTAATAATATGTTGAATAAAGATTTTTTCCTTTATGTATATAAATATGTATAAAATATTTATATAATATTTTTAAAAAATAAATAAAAATAAATATTTATCATCAATATTGTGTGCTGTCTAGGATATAAATCTATACTAGTTTCTAACTTACGCATATACGATAAGACATAACGTTTACGATAATTAACGCGATAATGTTGTATAATCTTTATTATACAATCAAGAGCGCGCACACTCTACCGTTATCGTGTCGCTAGAGAGAAAAATCTATAATTCTATTATATTTTCATAATGACTACTCTGTGGACGATTCTATTTACGGCATTTGTCTTTATAGTCGTGAAGATTGAAGGAGAGTCGAACGATCGGCCAATCATCGGTAAGTTTTTCTGAAGGAATTTCAATTTCGTATATTTTGACCAACGTGTCACGAACATATGCAAAAAGGGAGAGGTTAAGGTTCGGCGAGAGGGATGAATGCCCTCTCGAGCGCTTTCTCCTTATGAAAGAAATTAATTACGCGATTCAATAATATTGTTTTTGCTTCACTTCTTATTTCAGTTTTTATTTAAAGTAATAAAAGTAACTTAAAAAACGCGAAATTAAGAATATTATTAAAATTGGAAACCCATGCATTTTATTAATGAGAATAACTTCTAACAATAGTAATTTCTAGTAAAGTATAACTTTTTCTTGCAACAAAACTTATAAGTTATATTTTGAAAATATTCGCGTACACATCAGATGCACAAGCTATTGCTTAGCTTAAATTATTCTTGCTCATTTAGCTTATCATATTTATATAGGTTATGTAATTTGTATTCGTTCGGTGAGTAAGCTAACTGCATTACCGACTTACGTTATTTATTTGTATGGTAAAATTAATTTATTTTAATAACAATTTTTAACTTTTTATTTCATCTTTTTCTACTTCTCTAAACTAGTGACGTCATGAACAAGTAGAGATACAAATTATAAAAATATCGTTAACCGCGGCAAACCGTATTGAATCAAATACATTTACGTGACTTACGTACCAAGTTTCGATTATAAATTTTGTGTATTTGTTTTTTCAAGGTATTTTAACACAGGAGATAGATTATAATTTAAATAAAAAATATCCCAATCAGTATCATAGCTACATCGCTGCATCATATGTGAAATTCGTAGAAGGTGCTGGCGCCCGACCTGTTCCGATCTGGTAATCATAAGTTTCTAATTTCTATCCAAATTTTATACTCGACTCTCAAATCAATTAACAAAAACTTTTCTTCGTATAATTTCAATTGAAAAAGTTAACTTTGTGTTATATATTAAATATATGAATAAAATTTTTCAAAATTTTTCTGTAGTTTTATTTGTTTTTTGAAAGTTTTTTAAATCTTTTATACGAAAAATATTTTTTAGAAAAAATCTACATATCTAAAAATTTATATATAATATAAATTCTAAAATATTTAATGTAAATAAGATTTGTAAAATATATATACTATGTCTAAAAAAGTTTAATGAAAGTATTTTTTTATCTTCCCAAGTCTCTTATATACAAATTGTAGAGAATATCTCAGTGTAAATTAGCATAATTTATAAATGCTAGCAAATACATCGATATTATATCAGATGTAACACAATTAATGAATGGATGAATTAGTGAATTAAAATATGTAACTTTATACAGGATTGGCGAGAACGATTCGTACTATGAGGATATTTTGAGCAAAGTCAACGGGTACGTAATATTCTCTTAATGTTTAAAACGTTCGATTTTTTAAATGTAATATTTTTGTAGAGTTCTCTGGCCAGGAGGTGCGACATTTTTCTTTCAGAAGGAAGGATACGCCGATGCAGGCGCCACAATTTACAGGTCACTATTCAATAAAAGATAATACTAACGCAATGCATTGACTCCAATTAATTGGATGTACATTTTTCTATTTGTCGATAGAATTGCGAAGGAAATCAACGACAGAGGCGTGTATTTCCCAATATTTGGCATCTGCCTTGGCTTCGAACTCTTGACGTATGTCGCGGCAAATCGTGTCGAGCATAGAACGTTGTGCTTCGGCCAGAATCAAAATCTTCCGCTAGAATTTACAGATGGTAAAGATCTCTTTTAAGATATCTCAGAATACAAAATCTCCCGTTATTTATATTTTCAATTTTCTTATCCTCCTATTATCTTCATTTTTAAATAAAATATCTACGAATTCTTCCTAGATTACAATGGTATACTTTTAATAAAAGGTACTTAAATCGTGTAATATTTTTTCAGATTTTACAGAAAGCAATTTGTTCAAAAACATCACGCCGGATGTCTTCAAGATTTTGAGTGTGGAGAATGTCACGGCAAATTATCATCAATTTTGTGTTACGAAGGAGGCAAGTGTTTTTAGAAATTAGTTGAAAAATGCAAATTAAAGAAACCAGTCGTGTAATATAAATTATAAATAAAGAATTAGGATATATGGTATTAAATTTATATCGTACGTATATGTCATTCTCTGCTTCAGAATTTACGCAGTGTCAACTTAACCGATGAATTTCACGTATTGTCACTGAATCACGATAAAAAAGGCTTGGAATTCATCTCCTCGTTGGAGCATACACAGTATCCGTTCTACGGATTACAGTTTCATCCAGAAAAGAACCTCTACGAGTGGGTGATCGGCAGGAACATTCCACATGGAATTAATGCCACTATAGCAACTCAATATTTTGCAAATTTCTTCATTAATGAAGGTAAGTAGCAATCTTGAACTTGCACATTATTTTACGTGAAGATGAAAAATAGATTTCTTTTTGGCGCAGCTCGTAAGAATTCACAGAAATTTGGGACAAAAGAAGAGGAAAAACAGAGTCTAATTTACAACTACCCAGTTACTTATACAGCGTTGCGAAATTCGAGTTATCAGCAATGTTACATGTTTAAGAAAAACGATCGCAATGGCTTCCTCATAGAAAATGATGTATAAAGTTTAGCGTAAGTTTTATTCTTAAGGTAGGAAACAACACACATGTCGCACGTTTTTTTTTCCATGTACAAATATTATATATCCTCTCTTGTACAAAACCATTCTAGGAATGGATTCGATGGATTTTTACTTGCGTGAGCGCGTGACAGATGAAAACACAGGATTTGTTAATTTTTTTTACGGAATATCGTTAGTACGATGAGACGGCACTGGGAGACACACAAACAAAAGATTGGTACGCGTTAATTTCCACATTTAACATAACACCAGTGTATATTGTGTCACAACTGGGATACATAATATTACAATGGTGCATAATAAAATTCTATACATATTTTCGTTCTATCTAAAGTAAATAATATTTTTTTGAATCTTTTTTTTTCCCTCACCACGTTTATTTCGCTCTGAGCCGAAGCACCGGCTGTTAGTATATTTGTACGCATGATGTTGCGCTGCAATTTTAAGTGTGACGTAAAAGTCGCAGAGGACGATGGAAAACGACGGTGCTCAGGACACCGCCGCCGTTACAACGCCGACACTGTTATACGCGCGAGTTCGCTTCGACCCAAAACGTCGAACGTTTGGATTCTGACTGCCTGTCATTAATCTTCATTTTTATCTTTAAACAAGCACGAAACTAAACCTCTTAAAAGCATGAATCAACTCTTAGTTTTTATCCTCGTAACGTATGATAGTATCATTATTAATAATCATAATAATTCATATAAACATTATTTCTATTTTTATTCCTTGTTACATGTTCTTCTTAGCAATGTTGTCGCACGGGATGTGTAGGTCAATTGCAGAGGAATTGTTCCTTTTTTTTCTCTCTATCCTTATTTCCCTCTTTACACGTGTGTCCCCGTCGGAAGTACGTTTCCTCTCGGAGGAAAAAAAAAATGGATCTGGTCGTTTTCCCCCGGCGATTACCTCACTTGTGTATGTTACAGAGTATATATACATAATGTATATAAGCACGAGAGCAGTTATATATATTATACATATATATTTGTTCATCCCATATAAGTGTATTCGCGACGATTCGCGTGTCCCTTTTCTCTTTATCTACGCTTATCTATAATCGCCCTCACACCTCTTTCTTATTTTTTTCCCGAGAATATAACAAAGGTCTACGCATAATGTAGGTAAATTCCGCACGGTATTTCATGTATAAGATGACCCTGCAGTACACTCAAGTTTTCACTGTTTCGTTACTTTAAATAGTACATGTGATATCTAACTTGTATTTCTCAATATGCTTATAGTATAATATATATTCATTATATATAATATATATCTAGATTTCTACCGACTTGCGAACAACTTTCGTCGCACGCGGGTCACGCATGACGCATAAACGCGCGTTAATAAATTTGTCATCCTCTTTTATGTAATGCCTATGTGATAGGTTTTCTATTATAATATTATACATAATTATATATATTTAACGCAAACGCGACGGCGCGATGATCGATCAAATGCGATCTTGTCTTTTGTTCTTATATCGCATCACGTGCTCGAGTCTGAAATTGAAATTTTATACGGGACTCGGTATACATAATCGTCCACCGCGCTGCCGCACTTATTTATTTTTCTTTACTTTTATCTTAACAGTAAATATCAAATACATGGCCTTACAGGATGACGCTACAGTGATAGTGTTTTTTTTTCCTTTTCGCGATAGATGGTATACAAAAAGGATTATTAATTAAATTTATTAACGAAACTTAAAACTCTGAAAATCTGCTCTTAGTAACGCATGAAATTCGTCTCATATCAACTTATTGTTTTTCTGTAAATTTATCAGATCCGGTATCAGTGGTATTCCTTTTGCGATTGTTTCTGCTTTCTTAAACAAAATACTAAGCCATATTGCACTAGATCGCATACCTCCTAAAACTAAAAATCATAGCGAGCTCAAGTCACAAGATTGGACATACATGTATTTATATTTTGTATTTGAAAGCGAGAACATTTTCCAAATGAAAAATAATTCTCTCTGCTACATCGTCCGAACATTACAATTTTATAATTTTTCAATAATAAAGTCTAGACGTTTGCTGCTTTTCTGTACATCAAAATGTTTAGACAATGAATATCAATTTAGAATTTTATCGTACAATTTTTTCTTGTATAAATAAACACATAACTTTATTTATAACAAATTCAAAAATATTTTAGCGTTGATTACTACTGATCGTAGCATACAAGATGCATATCATTTTTGCTCTATTAATAAGTCTTTATATAAGAATATATCTGCAAATTTGAAAATAAAACACGTAATTTGAAATACCACTCCGGATCAAATAAAATTCTCAAAAATAATACGTTTTTTTTTTTTTCATATAAAAAATACATAAGTCAATAATAATAATAATAATAATGCTACCAACGATATACTATTGAAGACTCAAGTTTACGTGATCTAAGTGTATTTTGGTTATGTGTTGAAATTTGGACAACTAACGCGAAATATTATATTAAGATTCATATATGTAAAGTAATAATATTATAAAGTAATAATAATAGGTTTTCATTCAAAATTGCACTTCTATCGTCATCCATGTTTGATTATCCAATGGAAATACGGAATAAAAATGCAATTTCGCAGCATTACTGAGTTACAATAAAAACACGCTTATTTATATACACATAAGAATAATCATAAATTAAATATTCAAAAACAAGCAATGTCGGTTCATATTTTTCAATTACCAAAGCTGGCAGTCTTTAATAGTATTTCGTCAGTATTAATGTAAAGCAATGGTCAATATGACTATGATCATGGCTAAGCTTTACCACATTCGCCTGTTTGACATCCGGATAGTTATCTAAATATTTCAATGTCGGTTAAAATATATTTGTAAATAATGACTTATTAATACATATCTTTCCTCCAAAAGTATTCATATTCAAAGTCGCAAATATATTTTGCCCGACATTACTATACATGCTACTAAAAACTTTATTAATTGGCGAATGCACATAGACATGCTCTTCACACATGAAAATAACATACAAATATAATCCAAGACGTCACTGACATTATAATTAGTGCCTCTTTGTTAAAATTATGGAAGGTTACTAAAGTATAACGAAGAAATATCATTACATATTCATCATATAGTCGCAAAATTCTCTGATATACTCTGATATTTCTCTTGCACAAATTTGGAACGAATACATTATACATTCGTTACCATAATCGACTTATCAAGTACAAGCATTAAACGAAGCAAAATCAAACTTTGGATAATCGGCATCGCAAAGAACAGTCATCAATGTTCTAATGCGCGTTTTATGCGCGTATCACGAGCAATATCGCTCTATATCGTCCCGAACCAAGTTCATTGCGAATCTTACTGAAACAAAGTAGTATGCAGCTGCAGCAATCACAAATGGATCGAGCAGCACGTGAGACACCATTGATTCAAATGGCGCATAATAAATCCATTGTAATCCAGGTCTTTAAGGAAACGATGAATAGCGCACAATCTTCACATTTCTTCGACGCAATCATATATTAAGTATACACAGCATGTATCTTCAAATGCCTCTTTTTCCTCGTTTCTTCTCTTCTTGCTTCTCTTTTCTTTATCTTGTCTGTTCTCCTCTTGTTCTTTTTCTTCTCTTTCTCTCTCTCTCGATTTAGTATGATGTCAATACACCGGGCGGTGTCGGTACGACCACCGTGTGTTGCGGCACCACAGGCGGCGCCGGCGGTGCTAATGGATGTCCAACCAGAACTGCTGCCGCTGCCGGTATCGGCAGGACACCGGATTGCGGTATAGCCGACGGTGTGCTGACTTGTGTCGGTGGGCCTTCAGCCGCGTGCTTGCGCAAGTGTCGTAGCATATTGCCCTTCTCGACGAAGGTCTTGCCGCAATCCGGGCAACTGTGCGGCCGCTCGTCTGAATGCGAGCGCCGGTGCGAGACTAAATGTCCTTTGCACATGAAATCTTTGGGGCACAGGTCACAGCGAAACGGCCTCTCAGCGTTGCTGCCCTTGTTGTGCGACCGCATGTGGAACAGGAGATTGCCCTTCAGCGGGAAACTCTTGCCACATTCTGTGCACACAAATGGACGTTCACCGGTATGGCAACGCATATGATTCACGAGATGTTCCTGTAACAGAGAATTAAAAAAGGGACATGATAAATATCGTTTATACTTAAGAAGACTCAATAGAGAGACGCAATTAAAATGTTTCAAGTCATATATATATATATATATATATATATATATATATATATATATATATATGTAGTATTTGGTATAATAGCGTTAAAAGGAATACGAAATTTTCTGTTATCATACAACAAAATCTGAATATTTCATTTGTTTTTAATAAGAATAACTTGAAATTAATTTTCTCTTTTCGTGAATACTTAATAAAAAAAAGAACAAAGAAACCAACGTACCTTTCTTGTGAATGGTTTGGAGCACACGTTGCAACAGTGTGAAGAATCTCCGGTATGTTGACGGAGATGATTATTTAGATGTTCTTTCCTAGTGAACGTCCTCTGGCAAAACTCACACCTATGTGGAGATTCGCCAGTGTGGATGCGCACATGATTCGTCAAATGCTCCTTACGAGTAAATGACTTGGAGCAGAAGTGACATCGGTGTGGCGATTCGCCTGTGTGTTGACGCACGTGATTGGTCAAATGTTCCTTCCGCGTGAAGGATTTGGTGCAATACTGGCACTTGTGCGGTGACTCACCCGTGTGCTGCCTGACGTGGTTCACCAGGTGATCCTTCCGCGTAAATGCTTTCGGACAGTATGAACAGCGGAAGGGCGTCTCCCCTGTACATATTTTACAAGCGAATTCGCAATGTTTGAAAAAAAAAAAGGTATTTTCGTCATTCAGAACTCAGTGGAGTTAGCCTGCACAAGGCAAGTTTTGCTTGACGCAACGCACAGAAAAGGTACAATATCGAATGGGATAAAGGTCAACCAAAAAATTCGACACTATCCAAAAAGTAAACCCCACTTATCGAGTATCCGTAGAATCTACGTATCTAGTACATGAAACTTATGTTGAAATTAATATGCATTCGTTGAAAAGTTGAATAAAAAAGATAATCTACGCAAAGGATCAATGAAAAAGCATATCTCATTCTTTTAACAAATTAGAAACGTTTGAATAAATTAAAAACAAGTTTCAGACTTTAATCTAGTACCAGTGTATGTAATTAAATTGTTTAAGATTGTCTAATAGCGCAAAAAATTATTGCATTTTATCATTATTTTAGAAGAAAAATTCTGTGTTACAAATATTCGATATTGTCCCGTGTCGTTCATCAAAGAAAAATCAACTTGTACAGCAATATACTACTGTGTATTCTGATATAATACTTTCTAATATTTTGTATGCCGAATACTTTTAATGCTAATCACACTAACATTACTTTAAGCATAAAACTCTATATTACGCGATTGTTAAAAGCAAGTACGTATCGATTCCTCTCTTAAATCGTGTATCTAATCTAGTTAATATTCTATATTAGCTGTATTTAAACCAAAACGGATTTCGAGACTTGTGCCACCCACGACAACGAGAGACAAAGTTACAAGCTATGGAATTATATACAAGTCTCCCACAGGATGAGATGTAAAATTCGTTTCTTTTTTGGCAATTTGTTTTTGGGAATTGCGGAATGAGACCTGTGAACACTTGTAAATGAACTGAGTTCAAGGCTGTGTTAATAGGAGACGTGGTAATGAGAGCGGTGTATTAGGCAGAACTGCAGCAAATGTTCCTGGGGAATTTGGTGACAATGAGATTTTGCAATGATTGATTAGATGTAAACGCGCGATGATGTAAAACAACTAGAGACAATGACGATGAGACTGAAAATGAACGAGTGAGACTTTATGGAAAAATCCCGTTTAAATAAAAATCAATTCCCATGCAAGTGTCCGATCCTCAGATGAAAGCGCAACGTATACGTACAGGGTGTCCCACTTCGAATGAATCGTTAACGATCTCTTAAATAAAGACGACAGTTTTGATATTTAAACAAACGTCGAGGCATGGATTACAAGCGAATGAGAGCGAAGAGTGCAATTTCTTCTTCAATGCAAACTTTAGAATTTCGAATAAGTAATTTCGTTTTGTCAATTTTAATATTAAAGTTCAAAAAAGAGCTGCAACTTCACATTTCTACTTCAGAGACGCATATATGACTCGGTATTTCCATTTCGAAAATATGCAACTCGATATAAAAACTCGTTATAAATCGAGTCATTAAAGCTAGTGATTCCAGTAGAAGTGAAACAGCCCGTGTGTAAAGCCAGATGTGTGAAACCGGAAGCGTGTGGAGAGATGCGTGTCTCGACTCGCGTTCGATCGAACCATCTAAATGCGCTGCTTGATATTATACGAGGTGTGACTACCCTCTCATGGTCCCCTCTATAATATCGACCTCTCTTAGCCTATAGAAAACACAAAAAGATAAATAAAAAAAAAGGAAAGAAAAAAAAAAGAATTGTGTGAATCCTCCTTTCACTGTATATATAAAGAATATATATGTAAAAATAATGCCACGAAGACACAACTACTCTTAATAGAGATACTCTTAACAACGATTATTTATCGGTTGCCCGTGAAGTGAACATCTGCCAACCGCTCTCACCTGTGTGTTGGCGGATGTGGTTAACAAGGTGTTCCTTTCTGGTGAACGATTTGGAGCAGAAGCCGCATCGGTGTGGAGACTCACCCGTGTGCTGGCGAACGTGGTTCAGGAGGTGTTCCTTTCGCGTGAACGTCTTCGAGCAGAAGTCACAGCGGTGCGGCGTCTCGCCCGTGTGCCACATTATGTGGTTCGTGAAGTGCTCCTTCCTCGTAAACGACTTACCTGCGTACGGCAGCGTTAAACAGAAAGAAAAGCACCGAGAATAGGCGCATTTCATTAGACTGCAATGCGGGGATGGGGTTCTTATAAATGTATATATGTATGATAGAGGCGTTGCAAATCGCGCGCAACTGGGACGATTCCAAGACACGAGGGGTTTTCGCAATTAATTCTCTATTTTTTATTATATCATATTAGTTCCTTTAATTTCTGAAAATCAAGCTTGGAGCTCAAGAGAAGGAAAATAGGGCTGGAAGCTCCGTTGTTTTGCAGTGTTTTAATTTTTACGGAATGTTACCTTCACACGACGATCGCACGACAGTTGCGAATGGGTTTTCCCCGATTTTGAAAAACAAACGTCGCGGTCAACGCGCGCTGTATGTATACACGTGTCACGTGACATGTATAGATCGGCGCGCATGCTTGCCGGCCTCGCCGAACGAAAATACAAAATTTCGAATTTTGCGGCGGACACGGGATCTTCACTCTTCTTCCCGGTTTTCGCGGTCGCGCAAAGGTGCGCCGCACAAATAGGTGCGATTAACGCGAGGTGTAATTAATTAACCGCTACTTTGGCAGGCAGCCAACGATTCTCGAAACTTTGAGTTTTAGCTCCACCGCCAATCTCCCCGAATCTACTGCAGCACTCGCGTGAGGAGCGAATTAAATCGACGGACCCCGTCACGCGACGTCGAAGACATTTTCTTTTCTCAGGCAACAATTAACGATACACTTGTCGCGATTTTAATCCGGGCGAAAGAAGCTCAAGCTTGCTTTTCGACGCCGCACGAGGAGACCAACGTCTTCTGGCACCGCTCGGAGGGTCTCGCGAGACGGCGATTCAACGTTGGCCGAACTAATTTCGACGCATCGTCGATAAAAATGGCACACGCAAAACGTAATTGTATCGGGGAAGCGGTCCGGGAGGTCGACGCGAGCGAGCGAGCGAATTAGCGGATAAGCGAGCGAGGGGTTAAACGAGCGGCAGGAAAGGCCTCGTACGAACCGCTTAAATTCACGAAATAGCAAGTCATGCCATCACAGTTCACGGCCAGACGTTGAGTGAAGAAATAAAGCGACTCTTTTTGGAGAGCGCCGGCCGGCGGGTTGGAGGAGCCTCGCGCGGATTCCCAAGGACTGAGGAAGGAAGGAAGAAAGGGGTTCCCCCGTTCGCCGTTGTCGTCGGGGCGGTGGGCAGGCAGGGGGGGGAGGAGGGCGGGCGAGGGCAAGCGCCGACGCGACTCTAAGGTTAGAGGGGCGCCTGCCTGCCTCCTCCTCGCCACCGCGAAGGAATGCGCACGACCCGCACGCTCCGCGGGAGTCGCGGGGCCGAGCAACCGGGCGGGCGGGGGGAGGAGGGGGTGGCTTACTCGCGATGCGCGATCAATTCTCGCGAATTTTATTTCACCGCCGCGGCAGCGGCTGCGGCTGCATACATACATGCATGCATACACACATATTTTATACACACACACACGTGCGCGCGCGCGCCCATGCTCGTGCACGTGTGTGCTGTGTGCGCGCGCGCGTGCAGAGCACGTTCGACGTAACTCCCGGTCCGCGTCCGCGCCACATCCGTCCGCGTTAACCGAGCGCGCGCTCGACTGGCGAGACACACTTGTCAAAACTGATCGATCGCGCACGCCTACGCCAACGCCGGTTTGCGTAGGCGATTTCCCTTCTTTTTCTTTCTTTCGTTTTTTTCTGGGAAAATTTCTGAGATGCACAACTCTTCTCGATATCTATCTTCGATATCGAACTCTATCTTTATGGGGTAAATTAATTATGAAATTTTTATTTCAAATTTCAGAAAAATTGATATTTTTGCAAATGATTTAACTGCGTTTAAAATCGTTTAAAAAATTCTCAATATACATATGTAACTTTTGTATTAATCATAAAAACAACTCTTTTCATACATATTTATTACCCTACAAATGCATAAAAATTTAATTTTAAATTGTAAATATATATTAATTAGATATGTAACAACTTTATTTTAGTTATGCAGTTATTAATGCAAACTGCATACATTTTTACCCTCGAGGAATATAAATTGTGCATCTCTGTAATAAATATTGAATATTCTGTTGTATTAATTAATATCGGTAGATGTATTCAAGCAAGTCGGTTATAAATTTGCAAAAATATATGTATACGGCAATTTAAAAAAATCTCAGTTCAAAGCTTACAATGCGTTCTCTGAAAAAATATACACACTGTATCAGTTTTTCAACGCAAGCGTAAATTAAAAAAGCATATTTTTCATGTCTATAAAGATCATAATAAA
This sequence comes from Monomorium pharaonis, assembly GCF_013373865.1. NCBI lineage: Eukaryota > Metazoa > Arthropoda > Insecta > Hymenoptera > Formicidae > Monomorium > Monomorium pharaonis. The sequence continues at coordinate 19,335,546 of NC_050472.1, read as the reverse complement.
CATATTATATTGAGGTAAATATATAATTTTATTTTAAAGTTAAAATATTATTTTTCATTCTAATTTAAACCCTAGAATTCCACATGCCTTATATACATACATACATACATACATACATATATATATATATATATATATATATATATATATATATATAGATAGATAGATAGATAGATAGATAAATAGATAAAAGTACAATAAATATATTAGAATCTAGATCAGGCTTTACAAAAAATCACACGTAATTTATAATTCTAAGAAACTTAACCATATTTTAACTTTATATACGTAAACATTTTATAAAAAAAATTCTTTAAATGTCGCAAAAAATTAATGCAACTCGTTATATTTTGACGTAGATTTCTAGGGTTGAATAATGTAAACAATAGATTTAACGATAAAAGCAGAATGTAGTATATATTTTGTAAGATAATATATGATTAAATATCATACTTACCTCACTAATTCTTCAAATGCCACAATATTTACATGATCGTATCTCACGGTAAATTCGTCTTTCGTAATAAAGTATTTAGCGATATTTTATCGATAGTTATCGATTATGGCAATGTGTTCTTTATAGCGCAAAATAATTCGCGATAAATTAATTATACGTTATAAACCGTTGATTTTACGTCGCAAGTATTAATTTTATAAAGCAAAAATTAAATATTAAATTGAACAATAAATTAAGTATTAAGTATTGAATATTAATCTAAATAATTAAAAGTAAATAAATCAATACGAGCAAGCAAGTGCAGATATCAGTACAATAATACGCTCAAATTTCATCAATAATGTTGAGAAATCTTCGATTCTTATCGGATTTCACTTTAACAATTGTACAGATACAAATGACTATAAAAATATCATCTATATTTTGGTTAGAGGGATACCGAATAAAAATCAGAAAAGATCAAAATATTCTTTTCAACATTGCCGATGATTTCGATGTGTATTATCATATGTATATTTGTGATTGCTCATATTTTATTATCTGTTTTCTTTCTTTATTTTTACTCGTTTAAATTTCTCCTGAAAGCAATCAATTTAGTTTTTTTATTTAGAAAATATTCATTTTTTTTAAGGAAAGAAGTTTATAGAAAATGACAATCGCTTTACTTTAAAAAGTTTCTGGAATCGTCCCATTAAACGTAATTTGTTTGGTTGTTTTTATCTTATACTGACACAACATATAAATATTTTTCCAAGTTTACGTTCAAAATATGGACAAAACAACATAAAGAATATAAAAATTATACCACTTACCGCATATTTCACAACGGAACGGTGTATCGTTTGTGTGCGAGCGCATATGGTTAGCGAGATGCTCTTTGCGTGTATACTTCTTGCCGCAAGCTTGACAATGATGAGGGGTTTCTCCTGTATGCCACATAACATGGTTCATAAAGTGTTCTTTGCGAGTAAAGCTCTTCTTGCAAATATCACATCGATGGGGAGTCTCACCAGTGTGTTTGCGAACGTGATTTACCATGTGTTCTTTTCGGGTAAACGTCTTCGAACAGTATTGACATCTGCAAGAATCATCCCACATTTCTTTTTGCTCCAAAGTCGTCTAATTAAAATCATTAGACAATTTTCGGTGACATTAACATATAAATTATTTATTTTATCGTTGAGAAATTGAGAAGTCATTGTCACATTTACCACATTTATTTAACAGTTTCAATCATAATAATTAACATTTAAATAAATCTTATGAATAAACTTACCTATACGGTGTCTCGCCAGTATGACATCTCGTGTGGTTATCCAAATGCTCTTTGCGCGCGAAACTCTTACCACAGACCGTGCAATTGTACGGTTTGTCGGTGGCATGTCTCTTCATGTGACGTTCTAGCGAAGGCGCATTCGCAAAGACGTGAAAGCAAACGGTGCAGGTAAACATGGATCCACCCAGATGACACTTGCCGTGACGTGTAAGATCGTTCGCATTCGAGAACGCTTTACCGCATACCTGAAATTATGCCATGCACCAATTCAATACCAATCTGCACATGTATTTTGAGTGAATCGCTGCGTACATAAGATTCACCGCATTGTATACCTGACATGTAAATGGCTTCCTCTCGGTATGATATCTGCGATGTACAATGAGCTGATAACGAAACTGGAAGATCTTTCCACATATCTCGCAAGCGTGACTGCCGACCGATACGGGCGATGCACTCGGACCAGGCGTTGCCTCGCCGTCGCTCGACTTTATGTCAAATTTGTTCAGTTGAACCTGTTGCACGATTGGCGTGCCGTTCTGTATCGTGGTAACTGTTTGTGTAGGCACAGTGCTGCCTACTAAAGTCGTTCCAGCTGCAATTTCACTCTGCAGCTTTCCAAAGACCTCGTGATACGCCAAGAGTTGGTTAATATCTTCAACATTAACCTATCGAGCGAAAAAAGAATAAATGCAGTATTTTTAATACTTTTAAATACAGTTATTACGATGGCTTCCACAATATCACGTACCTTGTACATATTTTGTACCATTTCGACCCCAAGGGTCTTGGCCAAATCTTGCTCGTTTCCCGCGCTGATTTTGACGACCGATCCGTCTGCTGTCCTCACGTCCATCATGTGTCCTCCTGGTTTCAAGTCAGGGACTTGGAATCTACAAAAACAGCATTATATTTATCCAGAATACGATTAAATAACAATTAACAGTTAAAGACATACTGGGTCATATTCAGTTGCCGCAACTCCTTCTCTTTCTCGGGTTTCTCGGAATTACTCTGGCTTCCTCCCTCAGTGGTGGAGTTACCGCTAATGTTGACCCCAATCTGCTGCTGTTGCTGCTGCTGTTGCTGCTGCTGCTGCTGCTGTTGCATCAAGCTCTGTTGAAGATCTTGGGGTGGTTGTAATTGCAGATCACATTGAACTTGACAGTGAACCTGATTGTCGCTGCAACGCTCGGTGGTGCAACTACCGCCCTCGTCCTTGACCTTGTTATCGTCTCGCTGCGCGCTCTGGCTGTGCGCCGTTGGTCCATTGTTCTGAGCGTTCTGATGATTCGGCATCTGATGATGGGACTGCTGCTGCTGTTGCTGCGGCGTTTGCTGCTGCTGCTGCTGGTGCAGCTGTTGTGCCTGCGCCTGCATCTGTTGCATTTGTGCATGTGCAGCCAAGTGACTCGCTGGTATATGTGCGCCGTCTAAAGTAAGGCCAGGAAGAGACACAGGAATCTGTTAAACATACACAAAAACTCATGTAATATATTTTATACACAATTATATATAATTATATGATACACTTTGCCTGTGCGATTGAGAATCAAGATCTTTAATTTTTTAATAAGCAGCTTGTAAGGATTATATCTAAATTTTCCGATAATTAAAATGTATGATTTCTTGAGCATTCTAATTCTCTCTAGACGAAGAATTAATAATTCTAATCTGCACACGCATAACGCACTATATATAATAAGTGATAACTAATATTAAAACAATAGCTTTTGTAAAATGGCAATCTGTATAAAGTGAAATGTATAAAAAAGTGAGATTCTTTATAAAATTACGAAAGAGACGAAAGATTCAATGAAACAAGTGCAAATGTTTATAGCACTGTTCGTAACAGTTGTCATCTACATGTGACACCATCTAATCACACGCATAAATCCATAAAAAGATGATGCGTGTTACCGCAACTCCTGCAAAAGTTTAAAATTACTAACTACTCCAGATCGGAGTAATTTTGTAAAGCCGCATTCAGAGATTGTAGTCGTTACACAAAACACGTGCCGCTACACATAAACAAACCTGTGGATTCGACTGCAGAGAACTGTGGTGGCTGCTGCTGCTGCTAACTGAAGGCTGATGATGATGATGCGCGGCTGTTGACTGTTGCTGATGATGCGAGCTGGAAGTCAACGCCATTTCCTGGTTCAGTGAAGAGGCTGGCTCTTTGGAGGATGATGCCTCCCCACCGCCACCACTCCTATGCGAGGAGTTGTGGTGGGAATGGTGGTAAACCGAGACTTGAGGTAGCGGTCCGGGAGAAAACAGATTGGTGAGGACCCAATACTTAGCTACCGAGGAGGCTACCGAGGAGGCTAACGCTACGGCAGTACCTACACGCAGGTCCGCGGATGAATGGGGAGTACTCCCTACATTGCCAAGACTCGCGGTCGCAGTAGCCAAACCACCTGGGTATGAAGGACGACCACTTTGACCCGCGTTTACATCCTACCGATATACATTCAGACATTTGTACAACATTGATAGGGCATGCAGCGGCATGCACCAGGCTGAAATCCAATCGACAAATGCGCCACTTTTGATACGGGTCTCTTTCTCTCTCTCTCTCTCTCTCTCTCTCTCTCTCTCTCTCTCTCTCTCTCTCTCTCTCTCTCTCTCTCTTTCTCTCTCTTTCACTCTTTCTCTTCCTTTCACTCTTTCTCTTCCTTTCACTCTTTCTCTTCCTTTCACTCTCTCTTTCTCTCCCCTTCTTTTTCCCTCAGCACGACACAAAGGATTCCATTTGGATATTTGTTATCGAAGAGTTTGCTCTACTGGAATCGGCGGTGTTTCCATGTTATATACAGAATGTAAACCTGGAGGAAAAAATGCTCTATATCCACACCTGTGTCAGACCATACGAAATGGATCGTAAGGAGGCACTCTGTTTTCAAACTCAAATACATGCAGTCTGTTAAGAGCTCGATACGTTAAGACGTGATGAAGAAAACGGGAGAAGCAAAATATTAGAGTTACAAGAGTAAAGAAGAGTAAAGAAGAAAGCATAAGCCATCTTATATATAAATATATATATACGCTACAAGCAGCTCTAATCTAAGAATTATAAATTACAGCCATTTGATTTGTGTAATCGCATAAAGTAATAGTTTATATATATATATGTGTGTGAAAAACTACTCTAGAGGCATCTATCATAGACAAAATAATTGCAAGTAACAAACGTAACTGGGACATTGCATCAAAACAATCAAAACGTCCCATGTGAGCTTAAATTCTATAAAAATTTGTAAAATTAAAAACGTGTAATCTCCGTGGGCACGAGACACACCATTCGTTTACAGCGAACTGAAATTGAAACAACAAACGATAAATAAAAAAAAACAAAGCCCATTATACAAATGTCTCAATATATGTCTAACGTCAGCGACTCTCTCTTGGTGCAGCTCTGTGTCATTTGCGCATTTGTAGTTTGGTGTATTAGCCTGTTTTTTTTTTTTTTTGCGACTGGAAAGTACCTCACCTCTTGTTGTGCCTGCGTAGTCGCTGGCAATGCATGCTGCTCACTATTCATCTTCGTTCACTGAAGAATATTAATTAAACGTGTCTGACATACTTCATTTCTCATCCTGCAAAATGCATTATATAAGGTTAATCCTCGAGAGTCGTTTCGTACTTCAGCTACGTCGGAAGGTAGCCAGTGCGCGCGGAGTCGGAGGGGTGGGGGGAAGGGAGGATCGACGAGAAAGAAGAAACGGCGCGTTACTCGCGGCACCACACACGCAGACAGGAAATTCGGGACCGATGGAACCGCGCTTCTCGGAGGAGCACCCGAGGATGCACGGGGTTGCGCGTTCAATTAAATAACGCGTAATGCGCAACGGCAGGCGTGTTGAGTTTGTAACGACTTTTTGTTGTGCGATATCGATTCGCATACGATATCAAAATGCGCACCATATTGCTATCTCGCGGGAGAGTAAGGCGAGTTGGTTCGGCGTGTCGACTCTCCCGCGATTTTTGCGGCTCTGTCCCCGAAGAAGAGTTCCGTGGCTCCTCCTCACGGCAAGGACGGCGTCGACGGCGGTCGGGCGAGACGTGCCTATCGTCCGTTTAACCTCGAAAAAGTCAGCCGTGCCACGAAGGCGAACCCGGCCGAGCGAGTAGTCGCGCGTGATCGCGTAAACATTCGCGCCAAGCGACCGATCGAGCGAGCGAGCGCGCGCGGGAAGGCGCCATTCGCAACATCGACGATGATGACGATGACGATGATGACGAGCGAGAAGGAACGACGTCGCGTCGATATAAGATTACATTTTAACCTCGCAGCGCTCTCTCTCTCTCTCTCTCTCTCTCTCTCTCACGCTCGGCGGACTCGCTCGGCGAGCAAACTCAGCAAACGAGCGAGCGAGCGAGCGGGGGGGAAGAGGTGAGTCATCCTCTCTCTGTGGTGAGCGCCATACCGCGCCACGACGCAGCACCGATAATGAAAAACTTTGTTCCTTTCAGCCGCGACTTCCTCCCTTTTTCGCGCCTCTCTCTTTTTCTCTCCATTTTTCCCACGGCCAAAATGAAATTACATGCGATAGAGGCGAGAGAGAAAGAGAGAGGCACAAGGGAGCAGAGACGCGCGGGATCGGGAACGTTTAATGGCGCGGCCGCCAAGGCAGCCGCGACGGAGAAGCGAACGGGCAACGCGTACCAGCGACGACGGCGACGACGGCGACGGCGGCGACGCCGCCGTCGTCATCGTGGTCGAGCATCGTTCGCCGCGCACACCACATCGCTCGCTCGTTCGCTGGAGCTGGCTGGCCGATTCCCTCGTTCGTTCGTTCGTTCGTTCGCAGAGAGAGAGCAACGGGGACAAGGGGCCAACAAGATGGACGTGCTACGCGCGGATTCGGGGCGAGGGGGAAATCACGCGCGGTGTGGCGCGGAGCGGCGCGCCGCGGAGCAACGCGGCACGGTCCAGGGTTCCCGGGTCGCGGACAGGTATACGCGGGGAAGGTAGAAACTCACGTGGTGCGCGGTGCCGTCGGCGGTTCTCGCATCTCGTACTCCGTCGGCTCCGGGGCCGCCTCCTCCTCGCCTCCTCTGCCGCAAAACACACAGGCGCGCACGGGGGAGAGACGCGCCGCCCGTCCCGACACCAGGGACGCGCGCGCGGGGAGAGGCAGGCACCGCGGCGGTGTGGAGGGGGCAGGGGAACGGGCCGCCTGTCGCGCCGCCGCACCGCGCGCCGCGCCGCGCCGCGTCGTCACGCTCCTCTCTCGCCGCTCGCCGCCTCTCCTTCGACGTCTCACCGCGCCACGGGCACCCACAAGCAAATCGCCGATAATGGCCACGCGCCCTCGCCCACCGTCTCCTCGGTAGCGGCGACGACCAGGCCGACCAAGCCGGGACGCGGGACGGCCGCTTTCGTTCGTGACGGACGCGGAGCCGCGCGACAATTTCACCGGAACGTCGCCCCGTCGGGGCCTACGTGCTCTCGGTTAACAGAAAATACGACGACTGTCATGGCGGCCCCTCGCCCACCCCGCAGGAACTTACGCGCGCGGGGCCGGGTCGCGGTGGCCGCTTCCGCGTCCGGCCCGTTTGACGGCTTTCGCCCGGTGGGGGAGCTCGCCGCTCTCGAAAAATTAATTATGCGACCTGTTTCACGACGAATTGTCGCATGGTCCGCACGCATTCCTTCGGGGAAATGCGTCCGCTGCTCCCCTCTCGTCTCGCCGTGGCTGCGCGCGCAGCCGTCGTCTCCCGCGCGGCTCGCTCACTTCCGCTGGCGGGAAAACTGCGCAATTACGAAGCCGCGTAAAGTCCCGTTAATCCCTCACTCCAACACCAGTATGCTTTGTAGGTCGAATAAAGGCCCGTCTCACGGGTCAAACAAACAATTATGCAGTTCCATTTTGCAACAAAGAATTATGTAGTACCATTTTTTTTTTAAATAATGGTCATGTTACTTCAAAAAGAATAAAAGGCATAAGAAATTGTTTACGTCTATCGGTCATATTATTCTTTTAAAACGAAACTATACAACTTGCGAGGCTTTGAAATCTGCCCAAGCTTGACAATAGAAAATTTGAAAATTAAACCGAATTATTAGCACATAGAATTGTTTTTTTAATCTTTTTTTAAACATTATTTATTATAACATTGTTTTTTATCGGAGCGTTTTTTTGAATGTAAAGTTTTGAATTTCGAGAGAAAATTTTTTTATGTGGCAAGAGCCACAATATAATCTCAAATTTTAATTTAGCTCGTCATAAAATTCAATTGCGCAATTTGTTCTAAAATACTATACACACAGTCCATAAAAATGTTTTTAATTAAATTTCTTATCTTTTAGTATTATAATGCGACTATCACACAATTAAGATAAAGTTATGAAATTGGAAATAGATTTGAAAAAAAGGTGAAATGTTTAGTCAATATTAATCAATGTACAAAATTAATTGGATATAAAATAATACTTATAAAATATATTTTGTCGACTTTACATAAAAATTTAAATTTTTCAAGATAGATTTCTCTAATTATATTCTCCTGATATTTTTAAAATTTTTGTTGGCAATTATAAAATATTATTGATAATTACACACGATCAGTAAGTCAACTGATAATTTTACCGGTTGACGATAATCAGCAATAACCGCGATCGATCTGTACATATGTTTAATGTGATATTAGCTACTGATAAGAATTTTAACGCTCAAAAATTTTCATGAAAAATATATCTATACAGCGTAAATCTCCAAGAGACATTCTAAAGATCAGAGAACGATCCAATGATATTTGAATGTCATCAAACCATACCCAAGGCGTCCCTCAAGACAAAGTATGTTGTATAGGTAATTAGAGAAGAACGCGAAAAGCCTTTACTAATTAAATTTCAAAAAATCTTTCAATTTACACATTTGAAAATTTAGACAAAGAAAATATAATCATAAGCAAAAAATAATACTAATATTTCATAAATTACAAAAATATTAAATCTGAATTTCAAGTCTCGGAATTATGAAGATTTAAATTCTCAAAAAAATATAATGAGGATTTCACATACATAGAAATATACATATAATGAATCCAATAAGAACCCGAAAAAGAAAGATTTTAAGCATACATCATAATTATTTCGAGAATTAAGAATTCAATTTTAATCTAATTAAATTGTAAAGGTTACGAATAGCGAAAATATAAACTTTCAAAAATTGACAAAGTATGCATATATTTTATAATTTCTTACATTTAATACTAAAATATTAATTATTTACATCAATTTGTACAAGTGACCATCTGGTCATACGTATATATAATGACACGTTCAACTCAAATGTGTGTAGCGTGTATATATGTTCGTTTATATAAATAAAATTGTAGTTGTAAGATTCGCGTTCTCCACTTTGTTGTTAATTTTAACGATTGTTGTACTAACTCAAGTGGAGTTTATAAAACGTAGTGTATAACGAACACTATAATGGCGAATCACATGATTGGTGATCAATGTCTTGTCATTGATGATTGTACATACATATTTATACAATTATAAGTTTGCCGGGAGAACAAATTAAAGTTAGATGCAGGCGTAAGTGCAGGCCAGAAGTAAAAGCAAATAAATATGAAAATCATAAAGATGCGCTTTAATATTTCGATGTAAACGGAAATGTTGACTAGTACACTATATATATAAGATAATCATTATTAGACACCCCTAGTAGTAACAATACGTTGGCAGTACATTGGCTGATATTGGCTAAACATTGATTAATATTGACTAAACATTGCAATTTGGAATGCATTGGCTAATGTCTTTCCAATGTAACGTTACTTGGTTCGTAATATATTGTTTCCAAATTAAAATGCAATTAATGTCCAATACAAAAAATTAAATATTAAATCAATATTAGGGATATTATATTTACATTACTTCCCAATGCTCCGCCAATGTTTTATGCAACTATAGGGATATGCAGAAATTAAATAAAAACCAATATTTACACAAAGCTTTTACAACTTGATACCATTGCATTTTTTTCTATTGCACAGTGTACTAGAATATATTTAAATTAGATATTATTATTATAATAAAATGAGACAATATTTAGGACATAAATACTGTTTCGTAGAAATTAATGTTATGAAAATCATTAATACCTAACATTTCATATCAGATCAGCCTCCAAAGAAAACTTGGAGGACTCGAGTTTTTTCATTGTCCTTTTCCAGATAACAAATTTTTACATGATTTTTTTCATAGCAGTTTAATTAAACTTTTCATACTTAATGGCATTTGTTTGTGTCTTAACATTGACTGTAGGATAATTTATTGTTCAAATATTTCCTAATTATCGACATTAATAATTAGAAAATAGATTTTTATAGCTGAACTAGTGTATGCTATCTATTTAAAATGATATAAATATATGTTTAAAATTAAAAAAAAATAAAGAAATGTGTCGATAACCAAGAAAGTACATCAAATCAATTTCTGTCTTATTTTCTTTAACAATGATTTGCAAAAATCCTTGTAACTTTCTCAAAACTTTCTCCGTTTTTGCACACTATTTTTATTCTCTACTCTCTGCCTTTGATATTCTAAAAGAAATTTATTTGTTAGTAAATTTGCTAATTCTGAATCTACTTCATTTAAACTTTGTATGTTCTTCTTTCAAAACACTGCAACATGATGAATCTATTTTATTTTTAACTGCTGGTATTGTATTGTTGCCAATTTTTCCAAAATACAATTTTAGTTAACATCAAGTTATTCATTTGCATATTCATGGTTGTCCATTAATTTTTTCTTGTTTTAAGTTTTAACTCTAGTTTAAACTCATTTATAAAAAAAATTGATAATACCGATCGAGTAACATATAGATGTAGCGGGTATAGTTTCATACAATACCCTTTCACAAATAAAACAATTGATAAATATCATCAATATAATACGAAATATCGTTACAGGATTGTCGAAGAAAATTCCTAAGAATAGCAAGATCGAAATCGATTATGTCTAAATGACGATATTTAGACATAACACGCAAGCGTTTCATAATCTCTCCTTTATAAGTCTTGTTTGGATATGTATCACTATCAGTCGATTACAATTATTATAATTCCGTGGTGATCTCGTCCTGTGGCCGAAAGCCGAGAATCGTAAAGTCGTCGATGAGATAGTCGCGTGCGGGCGACCAGTCCGACAGAATAGTGTAATTGGCCGCCTCCACGGGGCTGCTCTGAAACTTCCATTGGGGATTCAAGTCGCGGTCCAGGCCATCGTTAATCTCGCATTCGTCGTGCAACGCGCGGATGCTGTTGGTCTCTAGGGGCAGTGCGCCAACATTGTAACTGCGATTGAATGCAGAGATTGTCTGCAGTTCTTGGAAATGCGAATCGCTCGTCGTCCTCGAGCCTCCTCGCTTCAGATTACTCTCGTAAACGAGGGGTGTCGTTTGACCGATCGTCGAGCCATTCGGGCTGAGCTTCTCGCTGTTATAAACGCCGGAAGCGCTGTTTTGACCTAGACTCGACCCGAGGGGACTGTGATCCTTCGTGTAGCCGAGGCTCGAACTGGCCGGACTGATGCTCGACTTGTCGCTCGCTTGGAACGTCGCGAGCGGCACGTTCGCTTGGAATGTGGTGAGATTAGTAGGGGTGCTTCTCGGTTCGTACACGGGCTGATGAGGTGGTGATTGCGACGCCGTGACCGGTTGCGTCGGTGACGGAGTCATCTGGACGGGGTTGTTCGTCGGCTGCTGCAGGAACGTCACGAGCTGAGCCACCTTAAAGTTACAAGAGAACGATAAATATTATACAATTCAGGATGTCAATTCATACATGTTTTATGTAAAAAAACGGTCTGTCGTTTAGGGAAAGCACGGGAAACACTCGTTTAATGCTAAACTTTTTGCATATAGCAGGGAATGTGACTCACCAAAGTGCTTTAGGGACTGGCGTGAAAAAGAATTAAAAGTGTGAGATAATATCGGTAGCACGCTCGTTTATCGTTTCATTTTTTATGTAGAAATATTCGCGAGAACAATTCTTACTTCTGGAGAACTGTGCCTTTTGTATCTTCTCAGCAGCCGCTCTGCCCACGAGAATAGTCGTTGCCAATCGTCGGGCGGAAGTGGTATTTCATCGTCTCGCCTGTTCACGAGGACTAATATTCTCGCTAGGTCACGTAGCACTGGTCTACAACAATATTAATAAACATTAATAAGAAAATACACATACACATTAAACATATAAAAACTTTTTTTACTAAAAAAATATGTAAGTTTTGTTTAAAAAAAAAATAACAGTATCGTTTTTCTATATTAGAAAAATGTTCAATTTTTTAACCGATATTTTTCTAAAATATGTTATTTAATGTTTGACAGTTTTTTGACATATTTCTCTAATTAAGTATTTTATGTTTAACAATAAATTTCTGCTACGATCATTCTCAACTTTAAAAACATATTTGATAATCCGATTCATCTGCGGTGTCTCTACCTGTACGCCTGGATTCCGACGGCACCGTCTCCGTTACTTCCCGAGTAGTACAGCTCTCTGACCTGTCTTCTAGTGTCGTTGAGCATAGCGAGGAAAGTATTGGCCTCTCCACGGAGCGTCGCCAGGTGTTTCAGAAACTCCCTCCTTTCCGCGCTGAAATCCACGAGGATGCAATGAATTGCCACGTGCGAACGAATGATAGAGTGTAACGAAAAAGTCAACAAGTACCTGTCCTCAAACTGCTGTGCCAGCTTCGCTGCCCTCTTCTTGCGCCGGTGCACGACTATCGCGCCGCAGAGGATGATGAAGATGCAAATGGTAGCACCGGAGACCACCCCCACCAATATCGCGACCTGGCTACCGGTGAGGCCGAACATGTAGCCGGTCTCGCGGCAGATGCGGCCCATGTACTCGTCGCGGGTGGACCAGTCGGCGACGAAGCCCGGTGGGCAGGTATGCACGCAGGTACCCTGATGTAGTAGCACGGCGCATCTGGCGCAAGTCCCGTCCCTGCACCTCCTGCATCCCGTCTCGGACTCGATGCACTCCGTGGCTGCAATTGGTAAAACGCAATTCTTTATTCTTTCAAATCGGGAACGGTGCAAGGAGAACGTGGGTCAGAATAAAAAATTATCCTTTAAAAGTAGCTTGGACATTAAACAAGGATATCGATCTCTTCTGCGAAGAATAGCCAAGCCACATTTCCACGCAGAGCCCGGAGCTCGCGTTCCGAACCCGAAATTACTCGATTTATCAAACTTTTCGGAGTTTTCGTTGACGTTAATGATCGCCAAACTTTATAGCTTGGAATCTTTAAAGGTCGCTGGGTATAAACTTTGGAGCTTTACTCTGCGGGGGCCGCTCTTAGCGGCAAAAGTTTGCGCCAGATACAGCGGGGTTGACAGTGCCTTTCAACGCGGATCTACCTGCGAGCAAAGTCTCTCCGGAAGAACGATACTCTTATTAGCGAAACTTTCGAACGTACACCTGGCCTTAGGAAAGGTCGGTGTACTCGAGAACTTTGGCTGAGGTACCTGCCATTTTAGCGATGGATCATTGCCAGACGGGTGGAAAAAAAGGGATTCGCATCGTCGAGTCTAACATTCTTGTTTGCGATCGTTTTGTTTCGCCTGGTACATAACACAATGGTGAGGTGAGATGCGAACGGATCGAAGTTATGAGTGGTGCAGCTATTCGTTTGTGAACAAACGTGCTTTACACTCTGCCATTTCCTCTCCCTTCTACATGTGACCTTCTAGCGCCGTAACACCTTCCGATGTTTCTATAAGCACATTACAGTTACTTTGCGAGTGTAAGGCAAATCGAATATGCACAGTAAAAATTTTCTATTCAATTTAACTTTCACATGTCTCGCATGGTCCATCCCAATTTTTTTTCTGTTTTAACACAAGATGAATATGTTAAAAAGTAAAATATGTAAGTGCCTCATACTTTTGGCTAAGACTGTCTTATGTAGAAAATTAACATTGATACAATTTAGAAGCAAATTACGAAAGCATATTTCTTCAGTGAAATTAACATTTATAATATACATTGACATGTACATTATATTATTAAAACTTTACGTTTTAAAAACATTATTTTTATTTATTCACTTATCGATACATTGTTATTTTCGCCCCAAGAAGTATTGAATATCAATTTAACCCAATCATATTATTGTGTCCCAGATTCAGAGTAAATCTTTCTATCTGTAATATAGATTATTTTTAGCCAATTTTTTTAAGTTTACTCCGGTTGACTTTTTTTTTAATAAAAACATCATTATCAGTCTTCGAGAGACCTCGAGCATTAATCTTCTTCGATCAGTCGTGAAATTTAGAATGCATAGTCATAATTTAAACGATCATCACAAAAGTCGTGAATAAGTCGCGACACACGTGATCTGTAAAACATCAAAAACTTTCGGCCGCGAATTAATAGGATTTCGTAAAAGTATCTAGGTAGTAGTGCAGTTACACGTGCGTTATGTGTGCCAGGCATTTGGGCCATCGCCCGGGGTTATGGATCACCGATCATGGCAAGAGTCCGAATCGCACATTATCTTCCTCATATTCCCGCAACAGTTTATCGCGCAGTTTACGTTTCTGACTCACATCCCCATTCTTCTTTTTCTTTCTCGCTGAAATTCTGCTACTTCTACAGAATTCTACTGTTCTTTATACTTATAAGATGATATTGCTATCTCGCAAGTTTACCCTGATCCTAACGGAGAGATACACTTCACGGTAACTTCACACCTTCGACATTTTCAATACGCTTTTTAACATCTTCATCGCGGCGCACATGCTGATGCGAGACGCGCTCATTCGTAATCTCGCTGACGTATCTTCTCCTCCCGGCTGTGCATGCATCTCTCTTTTCTTTCTTTCTCTTCCTAGTTGCGTCTCTTCCTTCTCTGCTCGGTGATCAGATATACATCATCACTCGCGGGGTCACGCAAGAGAGCCGGATGGACAGCGAGCGAGAAAATTGAAAGACCTCGTGTGCATGACCGGGGGGTGGGGGGGTGGGGGGAGATCGTGAGTGAGGCGGTCCATTACTACGTGTATGAGGAATGCGGTTGCTGGTTTCTCGATTATGTGGGTCTATAAACGCACGCGCGCGCGCGCGCTCCACGCACTTCGAAACGACCACGGCAGCCCGTCACACACATTCTCCAAGTTGAGAACACTAGGTCGGGCTCCGTTCGGGGACCCCCCTCCCCGCTCCCCTTCTCCATGACGCGCCGAGTGCTCTATGAAAAAAGACCCATAGGGTCGCCTATTTATTTTACCGTCAATGTCCTACGTCGACAATTCGATGGGGGACGTCACTTCTGGGTGCGCGCGCGAGCAATTTCCTCCGGGTTTCAACTTTCTACGCGCTTTTCTCGCGTCCGTGACACAGATGGTCCAGCTCTCGGGAAATGTGCCAGACAATTTGTCGGGCGGAGCACATGTATTCAGAATCGTAATCTCGCGATCGTATGGTAAGAAAGAGGAATTGCGCTTTATTATTGGACGACTGTTATTCGCGATAACGCGACGATCGATTTCTATCCCGTATCTCGATGGAAAGTACTGTCGATAATTATATTTAATGGAAAGTCATGCATGACTGTGGCTCTGAAAGTTCGCCGATAAAGAGTTCGAGGCACGAGGAAAGCAGATATTTACCTATGATTAATGATTAATGTAAAATTACAATGTGTAATATATCAATTCATATTAGAAATTGCTTCGATCCCAGCTTTAAAATTGATTGTATCGCACGTCCTCGTGTAATTTTTCAAATTACATTAAACAAATTATTAAACATGAAAGGGTCGAATGATTGATGTAAAATTATTGGGCTCCAATTTCTATCGCATTCGCGAGTGATTTTTCAAATCGGTCTCCATTGACACGAGCAATCTTCCGTGATGCCCAACTGCGCATCGGGGAGCTATTAGTGGGAGTTTACGAGTTGAGTTTTAATTAGATAATTAAAGGTCGAGGAGAGAAGTCGTTCGAGCGACCTACGCAATCGAATCGGGGCAATTTTCCATCTTCCTGCAGATAAGTCGTTTTGTCGTTTCTCATCTCCGGGAAAGCTCGGAGAAACAAAAAAGGAATACACCTTGCTCGTAGACTGCAGCCTTTGTTCGTAGACTCTACCAAGAATTTTATTAAGCGCGAGACTTGGTAATTGCGCAGACGTAGCGGACGGCCGTTTTCTAAAGGAACTCGGACATTGCTGCCGCGAACAGTTGTAACAGCGGTTACATATGTATTATACGTACTCGTTTTCGTTATTAATTAGTGTAGCTAACTAGACCGTCCATTGTCTACCGCTGACGTTTCTACTTAACAGCTCGTACGTTTGGAGTAATATTTTAAGTACTTTATGCCGCATCGGAGCATACGTGACTATGTATGCCGACTTTCAGTATAATTCAACTTCCTGTGCAGCTGACAATGACACATCTCCGGTAGAATCAGTTTTATATAAATGCCCCTCGTAAATATATAATTTTACTCGTCTCCCTTGTAGATACAAAGAATAACACAAATTAGTGTTACATCATACAATCTGGAGGCGAAAGAGAGAGAGAGAAAGAAAGAGAGAGAGAGCTTTGATTACGGTTGAATTCTACCTAAATGCTGAAGCATTAAAGACAATATTCAATATTATTATTCGGTCGCGCCAAGCCGGACTAGCCGGCCAAAGTGGGTCTCGCCTGTCCCGTCGCATCGTCAACTTCGTTTTTTCGCTACGAGTTTTCTATAATACTAACCCACATACGCATGCCGGCGGAGAGACAAACTTTCCTACTTGCGTGCCGAGCGAGCGGATTCGCGTGCGGAATTTAACGGCTTGGCGTAAAAACGTCGTCGCCGAATTACGGGGATTGTTCGAATTCACGCGAGCGTCGAGCCACGTCTCGTGCGGCACACGAGACCCGTGGACTCTTTTTTTTTTTAGGCGCTCAAGGCTCGTGTGTCAATCGCCCGTATGCACTAACCCGGTATACGCAGAAGAGAGTACAGTTACTCGCATCTGCGACGCAGGCACGTGTGCGGCACGCACGCAGACGCAACCGGAAAGACGGGATTTTAAGTATCGCGCAAGTAGGTGCGAACCTGATCGAGTAGTTCCGAACTTTATATATATATGTACTGCTTCTCACGAGATAGAGCGGAGCGAGTTCGAGTGGAATTGAACCGGAGACCGAGGTTTGAACCTTCTGAGTATTTAGAGATTTTAGAGTATACTCGAAGAGAGATTCGAAGGCAATGCCTTTGTACCGAGAAAGAAAGGTTGTCAACTAAATTTTTCATTTTAATTTAATTTCCTCTATCCAAGTGTTTCTATGTAATTGAGTTAAAAACAATATTGAGATCGTACAAGATACTTGTCGATTTTTTTGGTATTAAAAAGTTTGGTCAATTAAAGTACAATATTTCGAAAATGCAAATAAACAAGTTTTTATACTTTTCAGAGCTATACCACGAAATAAAATCTCGATAATTGCAATTAATTCATGAATATGCATTAAATTCAGTTTTATTATGTAGATGATAATATTATCGTTGTTATACGCGCGATAATATTCTCTCCCTCTCTCTCTCTCTCTCTGTCTTCCTTTTCCTTCACCTACATTTGCAGAATCTCGAGACCTAAATCTTTCCACGCCGAATGCTTGCGTTGACATTCTTCGCGAATTGACTAAAAGAAGCACGCAATTAATTAACTCAATTCGTAAATTTTCTATCGCACTGTTGCATTGAATACTAAAATGTTTTTTTTCATAATTCTATTGTTTAGAATTTTTTCTGAACAGTCACAACACGAGATAAGTAATGAAAATATAACACACTAAAGATAAATAGATAAAGATAGGGTAAACTCGGGTATGATGGCCACAGTTTTTTTAAATGCAAAAAACATTTTTATTTTTATTATTTTTCAATAGCGTTTAGTATATATATTACTTTACTGAAGCTTAAAGCATATAACACTATCGACATTACAGAAAAAAATATTTAATAAAAATTTTATATTATCAAAATACTGAAACATAAACATAAACATTTTTCATAATTTTTAGGCCATAGTATTATAGGACAATTCATCATACATATTTTATATAGTTAATATTTATAAAGCAATAAAAAAACTTATAATACTATAATTTCGTATTTATTTTTAGTTTTATTACCACATATTATCTTAATTCTATTTTTTAAACATTTTTAATAATAAATGTTCATATAAAGTTAGCATCTATTTAACTCATTGTCAATACTTACAAATATCTATGACATATTAAATTTAAAATATTAAGTGTGCAGCTTAATTCTCGTCTTTTTTATAAAAGATATACATAAACACTTACTCCGAAAAAACAAAAAAGTTATGGGCTATCTTACCCAAACTGTGAGAGAAAGATAGTTATAATATTTATTAAAAAATAAAAAAAAAATAAAAGATATAATCACATTACAATTTATATACCTTTGTTATGTGTCTAACGTTAATTGTCTGTAATTTATTTGACGTTGTGGAAATTTTTAATAAACACATGAAAAACACACACAAGCAATCAAAAAACGTTATATAATATCCATAATATTGTTATTTCAATTAGCATACGCATATAAATTACAATAAATATTGATTACACAAGATCACATTTGATTTAGGCATAAAACTGGTATCGGACTAGCAAAACAATTGTTTTTGGGTGAATGTGAGTAATGGTTTTTTATATTTTTTATAGGTTTTTTGGTGTTTCAAAGTTAGGGGTAAGTTTTTAGGGGTATTTTAGGCCATTCCACCTGATTTTCTCAAAATCCTAACGTGATAGAGCAAAACTAAAAAAGGAAACGTGTTCAGCGACAAAAAACATAGGAAACCTGGTACCCGATACCAATTTTATGCCTAAATCAAATGTGGTCCTGTGTTATCTTATAAGAACACATAATTTCGTAATTATTAAAGAAATTATAGCTATTGGCCACAGGGTCCCGGTTCTAATCGGTTCTCGTTTCTTTTTTTTTTCTTTTTTCGTGATGCAATGACTTTATGGAGACAATTCAACTCAGCCTTTGTTTCCTCTACACTCCACAATTATTTAAATTATTATTAAATATTATTAAATACATTAATTACTATTATTATTTATTAAGAACCGAAAAATTAAGATCCAAAACCGGAACCAAAAAAAATCATAATTTAAATAGTTTTTTACAGAAAATAATTTTACAATGCTATAGTTTTTGATTTTCTTTATTTGTCAAGAAATTAGAACCTGTTACACTGAAATTGAACCCGTACAGTTTTCAAATATTTTATTAAACTATAACTGAAACCAAATCATAATTTGATTTCGATCCGGGTATCTGATTGGCCATCTTCTCCGTATAGCCATCATATCCTAATTTACCCTATGTAGAACACAAAAAATCGAGTTTTGATTTTTGTATAAATGAAAATTGCGTATTCCATATAGACTATTGCATTCCTATAAGGCGCAAGAAAATATACACAATCGAATAGACGTCGGATAAAGCAATCCGTGTATTGCACTTTCTATTCGTGAACTCATTATATAATAAAACGCAATATTATCCAATAAGTGTGAGAGTAATGCACCAAGGTATATCCATTTTGTTATTACGCAATTGCTGATAATATTGGACATATTGGTTAAAAATTTGTGGAAATTGCTGTTACTTATCGAAAGGCATTTTCTCTCTCGTCAAGCTAGCGACTCAAAGATCGAAGAGAACGGCGCAGTACTGAAGCTATATACCGTCGCACGTGTCGGTAGAGACATCGAATATCGGAAGTGCATGCCTTCAGTAATCTCCGATAAAAAAAAGGTTTTATTAGAGGCAAAGTGCATTCGAAGCGTTCAGCAGCAAACACGGATTACAGTGTGCATAAAAAGAGGCTCAAAAAATCTGATTACCTAGTTGGAGGAATAAAAAGTGAACACGACATTAGAAAGTATAAATTTCCCGTTTCGTCACGGTGTTTGACAACCGTGAAAAAGTGTACGTAAATGAACGTATTAAATGTGTATTAATATACGATAAAATATTATGCGGAACATTCAATCCGATAAAAATATCGTGGTATGTATATTTTCCACGTTATAAACAATCGAGAACTCGTTTCATTAATTAAATTACAATGTGTGGAGCGAGAAAATCTTCGCTTGAATTTACGTAAAAATTAATCCAAGGAATTCAATGCGTTGTATTTTCACGTTTTCCAAATTTGGAAACCGGATGTTCGCGGGAAAGGCCCAGGGTTATTCTAGTATTTCCAGTTTTTCCAGACGAGACGGGCGAAGAAGAGCCTAAAGGAACCAAGAGGCAGAGAGAGATTCACAAACACTGGCTTAGAGGCGAGAGAAGTGACCTGCGCGGAGATTCAGATAAAAAGTCCTCGCCGAAAATTCCTTTATGGCACGGACGGACAATGAAATACAAAATGTCACGGTCGTGCGTTTATTTCCAAAGAGACGTTAGGATTAATACGAAAGATATGGGATGTTTTTGGTCGAGAGTGCCAGGGAGCTTCCAAAAAAAAAAAAAAAGAGAGAGTTATGGACCACTCAATGTGCGTATATGCAGACGATAATCGAGAATTGATGCTCTTCCGCTTGCATGCGGTTCCCGACGACAAAAACCTTAGCGCACGCTATATCATTGCGTTCGAACAAATTCCGGCGATATATTTCGCGGCTCGTTGGAAACTATTTACGTTCCAGCGGTCGATTCGAGAGGCACTTCCACCTGACTATCAGGAAGTACCATTTACCAGCCAGGTGAAACTTCACCCTCGATCGACGATCGGCGTACTCCGTTGCTATCGCTGATCGTTTGCGCAGCGCTCATCATATGAACTAGCAGTGATTTACGTCAGAGTCTCTCAACCACGTCGCTCTGTCGCTTCTTTCTCGCGACGACGACGACGACGTGCGTTGATTAGAGGCTTTCAACCAATTTCCCTGAATCACTTACTCCAGGGTATTAGATTATACACGTGAAAATGTAGAGTGTAAGCGCGACTAAAGTGAAGTGTACTGTCAACATCGAAGAAAGAGAGAAGCAAAGGAGGCAACGCGAAGAATTTTAGAAGATGGACAAATATTTTAAGATATTCTGCTTCCGAGGATTAATTTATTTAAAGCAACTCTTTGAAGATAATGCTGAGAAGAAAAATTTTGAAAAATATTCCTTTTGAGAAAAAGTTCCTTACCTTTTAGCACGCGGAATGAACGTTGTTGCGAAAATACTGTTTAAGTAAATATAAATCTAAAAATAATTTTGTAAAATTATCGAAATTACGTAGAATATTCAAGTTGATTGAAATTGTCAAAATTTTTTGCAACGTTGTCACTTGTCAATGTGCTTGTTAACGTTATACGTGATTGTTTTTTGCTGGACGGGCAAAATTAACTTCAGAATTGTAGTTATTTAAATTTTTATATAATACTTCAGCAGAAAAACGTTCTTTTTGTGTACTGAAGTTAAGTGGCAAAGATGGATATAACTGATGCGCCGTCGCGCGATTCAATTTGGAAGATCACTTTTTTTCTAAGCGTTCGCAAACACTAACTCGGCGCACTCAGCCGACAAATATACCTGCGTGATTTTCACGCACAGTTCCTTGTTTACGTCGAAAGTACACAGCGCATTATATAAGTGAAACCTGAAACTGTGGGCACAGACCCACTTATCTATAAACGTCCACTATTAATAAAATAATCCCGTGATATTTGCGACGAGCGTTTTAAGTTCCTTCCAGCATCTTTTCACCGCCTGAGTAAAAAGGATAGTTTACGATGCTGATCAATTTACGAGAGCCAGTATAAAATTACTCGTCATCTAGCCGTCTCTTGCAGCGCGCTTTTCAAATCAACATCGAACTTTCCCCAATAAAAGTTAGTCGACTACATATATACATAGGAGATCAGATGCGCGTAAATTATAAATGATCGATTGCTGTCACTTTCTAAGAAATAATAGTCCACTTTTTCCGTGAAATTTAAGCGACGCTGCTACAATT
The DNA here is from genome assembly GCF_013373865.1 of Monomorium pharaonis. NCBI lineage: Eukaryota > Metazoa > Arthropoda > Insecta > Hymenoptera > Formicidae > Monomorium > Monomorium pharaonis. Next base: position 19,313,779 of record NC_050472.1, on the reverse strand, counting down.
TTTTTTTTTATAGAATGTTTTAACAAATGTTTTAGCAAAATTTTCCACGCTAAGTGTTTCACATTCTTCTACGTTAGAAATTATTAAAAAGACCGTCAAATATTTCTAGACCTAGTTTCTAGATTTAAAATACTAAGGCTTTTTGCCAGGGTATCTAATTAATAGGTGACATGCAAATGTACGCGTGAATGTTTTTTCGAATCGTCTGTGCACAAATCCACTCGCCTCCACTCAGGTACGTTCACCTCCTGCTCGATATTCGAATGGTCGACATACTTTCGACCGCGTGCAGCGGTCGATTGAGCACCGCTGCAAGGCCGTCGGGGAGGCCAATAAGCCTGATGGATGCAACAACTCTATCGCAAAAGTAAAACGCGAAACACGGGAAACGCTAGACACGACAGGTAAGGATGCGGATGTCGTTTTGTGTACGGTAATTTTACGATAATGGAGTAAGCAAAGATGCACCAGGTGCATCAAGGTGAACAAAGTATTTTCAAAGGACCTTCTTAAAGATACATAAATATGCACGTAATAATTATTTAAATAATTAGATAATATAAAGAAAAATTTAGAGGAATAAAAGTAATTTAATTTGAAGTCGGTACTGTTAAGAATAATAAATATGTTTATTATTTATAACACTAATATACGGGAAAAAAAATTTTTTTTAAGTATTTAAAAATATAATTGATATAGAAATATACCTGAAAATAACTTTTTGTTAAATCACCGAAATAATTACATAAGTAGAACGCTTAAATAAAATTTTTTCTATTAAAATGTAGGTTAGTAAAATGTCAAAATTTTTTGCGATATTATCGTTTAAACGTTCTACTAAACGTAATCATCTTGATCACGCCCAACAAAATTGCTTTCAGATCTGCATCTAATAATATTTAAAATTTTAGATATTATTTAAAAAAAAAGAAAAACTGTATGATTTATAAAATGAGATCATGCTTCCTCTCGTGGTAATATGCGAATTATCGTGCCTTTTTCGCACTTGGTCCTCGTTTAAAATTCGTCAAGGCGTTCAATTAGCACGAGGCAACGACTCGCTGCGAAATTAACAAGCCACAATTGGCAGACCGAACGGGATGGTCGACAGATGCTCGTGCCTCCCGCGCACGCATGTGCATTCGCACGTGTCCAATGTGACGGGGCAACTGTCGTTTTCCCATGTTTAGATAATACGACGTCGTTAATTATCGTGCTGCGATTTCTCGTTATAGCTTCCAAATATAGCCAACTAATTAAATATGATCGTAGACAACCGCGACACTTTATTCAATAATTGCTGTCTGTCGAATTAAAATTTATTTTACATGTCCCACATTAATGTAGGTAATCGTTGACATATACTTCAAAATAATCAAAATAATTTTTCAATCAATATATATTGCATAATTCACACACACATATATTAATACAATTTATTTATACATGCATATATCTATCCAAGAAGTACACTAATTTTTAAATTATTGTAGCATTGTAGTAGCATTTATCAAAAATATACGTATATAAAGTGTTTTGCATACGCACTTTTCGCAAGTAACAAGAAAATGTCATCGTCTATTACAGTACAACTGGAAACGTCAGCACTCCGTTTATTTCTACACATTCAGGATGACAGCCTCAGAATCGTCCTGTACGTCCGCGCACATTTATAAGTGGACGTTAAATCCACGCAACGCGCGGTAATGAATTCCACGACGTTAAATTTCCCCCCACGAATTCCACGGTAGGTAAATGTCAAATTCGATTACGTCCCGATGATATCACGCGCGTAATTTCAGAAGGTCGTAACGCGGCCTATAAGTATATGTATCGTATACGCCTTACGTCACGGGCGTAAGGTCTACGCGAGGTGACCCGATCCGAACGATGCGCTCATCGCTCAAATCGCATAGAGGCGTGCAGGACAGAATCACGGCGCGAACGCTTACGTGCAAACCACGTGAAAGCGTAGCGAAATTAATTTTCCATGAACGAACGTGTTTATCGTGCACAGCCATCGCTCGGTGACTTCGGTGGATCCTCCTGAGTCTATAAGTCACAAGTAGACTCGGTTCAGACGTGTCATTCTCGCATGCAACGATATGCAGACGGTATTCATACGTATATCGCTGATTAAAAGATTGCGCTGAAAATACCTCGAGGATGGCCTCTCGTACTTTCTCTTCTGCGCAAAGAATTATTTGTGTCGGGCGACCGATTACAATCTTCTTCATCCTTTAACACTTAATTTGATTATCAAGTTGATTCTGGATTTAAGCTTGATGTGCTTTTTAGTATCTTAATGAAATTTACATTAATTTTAACGTCTTACACGGTAAAATTATTTTTAATCGAATAAATAAAACTGTCATTCACAAATGCATGTTTGTAGAAATTGACGTATTATTCAGATATGGACGGCATGTAGCGGTCAAAATGTCAATAAAACACACGTAGATCTTGGCTCTCGCATTTGTAAAATTCTACATGGAATCTAAAAAATTCGTTTCAACGCGACGAAAGTCGAACTGCGATCGATTGAAACCGGCCGCCAGGCGTATCTAATGTGACTTGTATCGAACTAGCCCGGATGCCAAGGCAAACCTCTGCTTTCCAATATTCCACGTGAATTCATACAAGGGACGGATGCGACGGACAAACGTCGCGTTACGAGAAAGCGCACGATTGGCTCCTCCACGCTCCCCTACCCCGCAGTAGACCCGTGAATTTGCGAAATTTAATTTCGCGGTTTCCCGTTTCTCCGCCGAGAAACACTCGGAGAGTGGAATTCACAGTCGGCGGGACACTAATTATTCCTACTGTCTGGTTATTATTGCTCGTTTACGTAACGTCTATTTCGAGGACCCAAACGATGTTTGCGATTATGCCTCGCAATTAAAATACGATGTTTCGACATCGGCGCAATGTAGAACAAGCACGTATCTCGATTCCGAGAGCATTGTAAGAAAATGGAAGGAACGCACTCTCTATTTTAGAGAAAGATTTGAAATTTTCAACTATCTTTCTTCAGTGTTTCTTCACTTTTGCTTTATTTAATTTTTTAGAAATTTATTGAAAATGTAAAATAAAATTATAATGCACTGAGAAAAAGAGTGTTAATTTGACACTAAATTTTTCAACTTGATAAAATATCTTCAATTCAAGCGTTTATATATTTCAGTTAAGTATACAAATACTTGAATAGAAGTGCATGTAATTTATGTATTTATTTTAAATAAATTAATACTTGAACTAAATAAATTTAATCAAGTTGAAAAATTTAGTGAAATTAACAACATTTTTTTCTCAGTGTTTGAAAATGTTTTTGCATATATATAAAGAATTTCTTTTTCAAATTTGTTGTTGTAATATTATAATATAACGAGTGCGTGTTCGTATACTTATATTCCATTCGTATATATTCCACAAATTGGATATTGAAACAGTTTTCTCTTAAAAAACACGATAAGTGCATTTACACTCAACAAAAGAGCACATGTCCGATGGAAAATAAACCCACTAATTTGCCAGTAAATAACGAGCAATTAAATGCAAAATTGCCTACGCTATATATTGTTGTGTTTAAAGCACATACGTACGTACTAAACAGACTGCAAATTTTACGATCAATAAATGCTTCGCCTATCTGCGCGCGGAATCAGTTTCAATCTTTCCACGTGATATGATTCGTAAAGATTTTCAATCGCGCCGTTTTAATAAAAGACAAACACATTGGTGTAGAATGCATTTTTTTTGTATTTTAAATGCATTTTGTAGACATGTAATTAAATAAAAATTTTTTTAACAATAATGACCGAACGCAGACGGAAAATTTAATAAATAAAAAAAAAGTTATGTTAACTGATTGTATTTAATTTTTTTATGACTAAGACTAATTTAACGTAAATTAGAAATAAATTTCATAAATTAAAAAAAAAATGAAATTCTACAAATTTAAAAATCCGATACGTTTTTTACTGCTATTTATCAATCTGGAACAACGATGCAACATATCTTAGACTTAAACTTTTACTTGAACTCTTAAATGTTTCCTTTTTGCGAAACGTTCTCGCTTTCGCACGCCCCGCCGCGACGAGTAGTACGTATCATGCCGTCTGATTACCACGTCGAATCGAGCATGCACTTAATATGCGCTTGCATCTCCCCCTTATATTCGTCTTTCTCTCTCTTTTATTTTTCGCAAAGTTGTCGCAACGAACCGCAAATCGTTATTGCACGCGAGACCAATTAAACCCCGGGAAAGCAGCGTGCGAGAGCGATGTCGAAATGCGTTTAATAATTCCGAATTAAATTCGTTATCAGAGAGGAAAACAGGAAAATCGGGAGACTTGATCTGGGCCAATCTACATGTATTCCAACTCGTTCCTGAAACGACTTATGGACTGTCCGGCAAGTTTCTGCTAAGTGTCAGAAGTGGGTCGGCGTAAATTGAAATAGATGAAAGAAGCAAATTGCCGCGGAGAGCACGACGCGTTTTATCATCATTTCTAAATAAAAAAAGGCTATTTTATGGCGTGTGTCCAGTGCAGAATAATCTATAGCCTGATCTGCGTGCAGTTTTAAAGCTTGACAAAGACTTTGGTATGATTCTATTCTAGACACGAGGTCTGAAATCGATTTTTCCTTAGTAAAAATTTAAGCTGGGATAAGCTTATTGTAACATTTTAATGTCGGGAATTTTTAACGTACCACATTTCGTCTATAATAAATAATGAAAAAAAAAAAAACGGGACTTACCCGTTATAATCTCCAAGCACGTACTTTAAATGTATTCAGACGTACGTGGAAAAAATTAAATATTGAATATAAAGAAACGGACAACGTAAATGGAAAATTTGATCAATATTTTTTATAATCGAAGACTTTATAGTTTCTTTTTAACAAGTTGCACCTATTTTGTTTTTCTATTCACTTCAAAGTATAAACACATAGTAAACTCATAAATTTTCTACAATTCAGTGACTATAATTACAACAACTATATTATATTGTAATAAGATAACCGAGAAATTTTTCGAATATCCATTGATATTTTAATCGAGAAGTTTTGATAATTTAATAATTCTTTTTCATAATATTTAATAGTCCCACTACAAAGCTGCACAACTCAGAGCTGAAAGAGCTAACGCAAGTATCTATCGAGTCCTCTCTACGGCGGCGCTCCTACAACCGAGTAACTGTACTTGGCGATTTACTCCTCCGCACGAAGGTGCGAGCGAATGGGGCCCGTCGATTCACGGCGAGATGCTAGACAAACGCGACGATGGAGAGAGAACGACGATGCACTTCGAGAGTTTCGTCGTCGTACGCTGAGAAAGGTGGAGAATCGGCCATTACGTAACTTGGTTAATCGCGGTGCCTCTATCGCGAAGGGTCCCGCCGGCGAAGTGTACAGTTATAATTCATCGCCAGGTGCTACGAAGTATATCCGAGTACAAGTACCTTTTGTTTATAACCAAGGAAACACTCGTTCCGAGTATGTATACTTGTGCTCAAGTATCATATATCACGATGTGGCGATGCGATTCCTCACAACTGAAGTAAGGTATACCTAGACTGAATGAAATACGATTAATTAATTTTTTATAAACTCTATTTGACAAGGCTTTCAAAGATAGAATTAAAAAAAAAGTCTATTTAATAGGTGCCTCTGTTCTCTTGCGAAAACCTTGCAAGTTTTTCCAATTGCAGTAAAAATTTATACAAACATATAGCATAAGAAATTTAAAAAAAAACGCAAACGTCATCTTGTCTGACTTGAAGATGATTGCGATAAAACGTATGACAGAACTTATGACAGAAGTTACTGCATTTAAAGGGGTGTATTAATATAAAAACACAGAAAATAAACAGTATTATGAAACTTCACATTCAAGATGTAAAATAAAGAAAAATGTTTGCGATTGTTGATTCTCAAAGCTTTCTATTTTTACCTTTACATATCCTGCAAATGTTTTTCCGAAAACCATCAGCAGATCATTGATACAACAAAACGTTTCACGTGTAACGTTCAAATACTTCCTTCCGCGACGAACATTTCGTTTTAAAATTGAATGCGATTTAATGCACGCATTCATTGCACCCGTCGCCACCGAGAGCGAAATACGCGCGAATGAAGGAACGATGATATCGACCCTAACCAAAGCGGGGGTTGGTTATGATGTTCGGGCAGAAAGGAAACCCTCGCAGGCCGGAGAGAGGGACCTCCACGCGACGAGCGTGGCACGCACCCTCGCACCCCTTATGCTTTATCGATCGTATCGTGGAAACGCAGGTGACCATTCTCGGATCGGCGACTCCAGGACGCAGATGTGACTTACTTAAACAACGCGCACGCACGCGGAAGAGGCTCCGTTCGACTTACGTTGCAATTCTAGATAGAATCGCAAGACCCGTAACTCGTTCTTGTAACACTCGTACCATCGATCATTCGTAAATATCTACGATTTCTCGTAAATTTTACGGCTGACAGGAAGCTGTCTGTGAAATTACGATTCGTGAATTTAACAAATGTTTTCACTCAAATAAAATAATAACGGCTCTTGATCATTGCAATAACAAAAACAGAGATAAATGTACTATTGTGTCGTAACTTTTATTAAATTTTTTTTATTGGTTCGTGCATTATTTCCCACGTTTTGACTCTTTGTTTTTGTTACTTAAAGTATTTTTAATATTATTTTACATAATAAAAACACCAATATCCTATATATTAGAGTTTTAATCAAAGATAAAAATAATAGGTAGTATAAAAATATTTTTTTAAGAGACGCTTTATTCATATACATTTATATATATATATATATCGTCTTACACTGATAGAAAAATGTGTTGTATTTGTAACCACAATTGCATAGTAAAATAATTATTAATTAAGTTAGGAATATCGTTTTTATAGTAATTATTACTATAATATTGGTAATAATAACTATATATATTATAGTAATATATATGTTTATAATATGATCATTTTATAGTACAACTACATTTATATTAAAATCTCCACTTTATTTATAACAACCATATCATAAGTTGCATAAATCAATATTGCGGTTACGAAAACTATAATATAGTTTAAACTAAACTAACTATAATTTACATTGTTGAACAACTATAAAAATATGGTCCAAAATAGGGTCCAAAAATTATAGTGATATGGTTACCGAACTATTTCTTTCTATCGGTATATATATACATATGTATGAATTATACAATTATTATATACTATTATATACTATAATATTTATATATATTCATACATATATAAATTGCAGCAATTAATCGAGTAATGACTCGCATGAAAATGAAAGAACACGAGATACACGATGCGAGATCCGTTTCTTTGCGGATTCTAAACTCGCAAAAGTCGCGATGATAACCGACGGATAATGACGAGAACCGCAAGACCTCGACAGCGAAGATAGTATAGTGATGTCACGAAGAAGACGTGATTGGGAAATTATGCGGTCACGACATAGCGTACGATTACCTACGACTTTAAAGTCTTACGGCTTTAAATCGTATGCGTGTTTGTTTCCGCCAAAATAATGAAAATAACATGGGAAAAACGTAGTCCCCTTGGTACCTTGCGTTCCTTTCCACAGTTCTCTCGACGAAAATAACGAAATCGTGAAACCTTTCTTTCATTAACTCTCACGGCTCGAGCCACTTTCTGTAACAATATGCGTTTGTCTTTTAAGCCTACAAATTTTACGCGTGTGCTCTGAGACAAAAGAGAAACAGAAAAAGAATCTCAAATACCTTTTTTATATCAAACAATATTAAATTCGACTTTACAGATTATTTTTTAATTTTCAAACACTCGAAATATCTTTAACAGCTTTAAATGTTTTATTTCGTGTTTTAAATCTAAACATTGTTTAAAACTAAAATATCAATCGCGTTAAAGTCTAATCTATGCTTTTAGCTGTTTCTTGTTTTTCGCCTATCGCACTTTTGTCTCTTCGCACTATTTTATCGACAAATCGTGTTTCTTGTCACATGTCTCTTGGCTCCTTCGGCGTTTGTATTCTTTCTATCTCGCCAATTTCGGTAAAACATCACAGAGGCAATAAACAAAAATCGAAAAGGGGGAAAAAAAGCAGAAAGCGAAAAGCTATATCGCAGATTAGCCTTTAAAAATTGGAAACAAAAATAAAACACTCTAACGTATTAAAATGAAACGCTTCTTTCATGAATGTAACTACTAACTGAGTGATAATGCATTCCTTTTGTTCGCGCAACGCTCGATAAGCCGGACAAATTAGCCAATGCGTGAAAGGAACGCATTGTTTCGCGCGTCCCGTAACGAGATTGCGGTGAAATCTTTAATCGCGGGTGAGCAAGATAGCGGGGGGGGGGGGTGGAGGAAAGGCAACAAAGACCGACGAGGCAGACGAGTAAAGGCGACGACGAGGAGGTGGATACAGATGTTTCACCGGGTTACCGGACCCGAGGCGGAAACGGACGGACCGGATGCCGATAGCAAGCCCGCGTGGCTCGTAAAAGGAACACGTTTTTAGCCGATAAAGGCGCGCGTTTTCCCCTGTCTTTGCAGCGAGCGGAGCGGCACTTCTGTGTGGCACGTAATAGCGTCTGCGTCGAAAGCACGCGCGTCTGGCCTCGGCTGGATGTGCCTGTAAAAGCCACTTTACTTTCAGTACAGGACGTAAAACGATTACAAATCGCGTTTTTCCTCAAATGAATCTCCGCTTCCCGTTCAGCGCGGTTTTTTTTTCTCTTTTTAATAAAAAGCGCGCGTGTGTGAAGCTGACGTATCGTTTTCGTAGAAACTCGTTAATTATCGAGAATTCTCATTTTACGCGAAATCGGTTTTGTACTTGTGGACAGGATAAGCGTATAATTCTGATTATTAAAGTGAGAAACTGTTTAAAAGAATTTGCTGACATATCCGTTTGCCAATTACCTGACTCCAATCGCCAGAAATGGATGTTTATTCAATGTAGAACTGAAACTATTTTAAAATAAAATTAGAACTCCCAGTAATTAATGAGTTTTTGCGAACGAGAACGCAGAAATCCGTAGTAAGATATATAAAGTGACACGCAAACAAAACGAAGACAACAATTTTGCGACGGGCAAATTAAACTTCGGAGCAAATCGACGTGCGACTCTCGTAATCTCGAATTAATCCGTTCGGGACTTCGAGAGGACGAAAGGAGGATACGCGAGAAACGTTTCCCGTAACTCAATCAAGTGTGATACCTTTGTTCCGAGCCCGGAGGCCTCGTCCGGATGAACCTCGGCGTTGCGTGTGCGCCGGGTTTCACGGCCGGCGGCGAATGTCACGCGGAGCAAATCGCACAGGATCCGCGGGGCACGCGGCCGGCGGCGCGTTACAAGGAGTGCGTTAAAATTGTATCGGGTACGGGTTTTCTCGCGCGAGCGACGTCCGCTATTATAATCGCCGCACGTTGCACTCGCGGCTTTAGCGTTACCGTTACCTCGCTTTCTGTTGGCGCCGCCGTTCGCGTCGCGCGCGACTCGAGGAACAATATAAATCGATACGCGCCAACGACGCGACCTTCCAATCGGTTTCGGAAGAGAGACCCTCGTGAGAGAAGTAAAAACTTATTACAAACGTATTACACGAATTAAATTACTTATTATCTGCGCTACCGCCGTGTTGTTTTAACCTTGATAAAATTATGTCCGTTTCCAATTCCGATTAGAGCGCACGAATTCAGACGACGCGCGATTCCGAGAAACTCGAGAGACCGTTTTTTTCTTTCTACCCGCGACAAGGGTGATATCCGTTACAGGCGAGAGGAGACGGATGTCGCCGACGGCACGGTGTGTTGACTTTGCTGATTTAATTTTTATCGCGCTGCGCACAGGAGAGAATTTAAACGTCAGCAAGGCGGCAGGGGCTCCGCACGGAGCTGCACGGAGAAACAGATGGATTGCGCTAGATTCGCAGAAGAAAACGGTACTTTAGAAAATCAAATAGGAGCTCCCCCCCCCCCTCTCTCTCTCTCTCTCTCTCTCCCCCTGGAGGTGAAAGAAAGATGAGAGAAGAGAGCCTATCGTATACCCCACCTCTAATCCACGGAATCGTCATTCGGACCGGTATATACCGGTCAAAAAAAGTCTGGATTCCCGCTTACCTACGGCTCGCCCGGAGATCGAGTAAGGTTCGAGATAAGAAGATCTCACGAGCGAGCGCTCCGTTAACCTTTCCAGACACCAGCCGACGAGCTCGGTACACTCGTACACTAGTAAATTCGCTTCATCTCGCAAATGAAGAGACTCGACGGTCAAGAGCAATTTAGAGATTAAAGATTGCAACAATTTATTAATATGAGGAATGTCAAAAAGTCTACTACGAAAGGATAATATTGTATTTATAATATTTGTGTCACGATGATTATACAAAGCAAAAACTTACCTCTGAAATTTTAGATTCAAAAGCGCACAATTTAAATAAAATGTGATTACAGGTCGTAGAAAACAGATATTGATCAGTTAACCGGTGTAAATAAATAAATCGACTTCCTGAGGGATATATTAACGTTATCTGTGAAATTCGTTGTGTAACTATTTGATTGAAAATGAAGGTGAGCCAAATTGAGTACGGATATCTCATATATATATTTGTAAAAATAATAAAAGTTATTCTATAATTAATAGAATAAATTAATAGAATAAAAATTAAATAATTTTCTCATTATTATTTAAATAAATTTATATAAATGGTGACAGAGACGTTTAAAGAATCGACTTAATTAAATATCTCATTTGAGAATCTGAAATATTAATTGTATATATTTAATTGCTTGTTGGCTAAATGCAACGTATGTTGTGTAGCGACATATTATTATTTCCCGATCAGCAAACACTAATGATTGGCATTTGTAGGTGACCCAGAAATTAATAACTGTCTGCTAATTAAAACCAACTAAATAACAACGACGTGAGAAACCGCGATAATCTTAAACATCAAAACAACGTAAGTAGAACATCATGAAGAAAGTTCATTAAGATGTACGTCATAATTGCACATTAAATATCAATTCTTTACTAACAAATTATCTTCGTCTAGAAGTAACTGATCTACTCGTAATTGAACGTATGCGTACTCGAGCGTTTACAATTCATTAAGGTGTAAATATTTGTATCACATAGCTCATAAATTATTTCGCCAAATAAAATTTTACGCACGTCAACTGAAGTTCTAAGTTAAATACACGGTAAAAGATCATTTTTAACGCTTTATACCCTTAATGCACGTCTAATCTTGAACGTTACGTTAACCATGTACTATCAAGCCAGACGCGACGTCTGGTGACTCAACGTGCGAAAAATCTCTCCCGGAAACATTGTGCTAGTTGATAAGTATTCCGTTACGATGGCTTCTGATAAGCCGTTGCATTTACTGTTATCTCGATGCGGTAACTGTATCAGGAATTCAGAAATTACGTGTACAACCTTCACTTCGTCCTGATGTTAAACGGCGAGAGGCCGTATTTTCGCAATAGCGTGCGGACAAGAGTCTAACTGCCTTAATAAAGAGTGTACCACATCATTCAACACACTTTCATACAGTCGCACGAGCAATATATATTGCGTGATCCGTTCCCAGAGTTAAGTAACGTCCGAACCGAGAAGAGGGATCGGTTCTCAGCGACGACGCGAGTTAGGATAAAACAGATTCTAAACCGTGAAAAATATACGCGAGGATCCTTCCTTTTCTTTCCAAGGATGAACCGCGCGCGTTTACACACGCCTTTCGTCGGCTCGCCGCGAAAGTGCCGAGACAGATCGCGCGCTGCACCCGCCGCGGGAACGTAACTCGCTCTGCACGTATGCGAAACAATAACCGGCGACGTGTACGTATATATATACATTGCACGCCGTGCGCGTCGACGATCGGCGTTAATTACGAAAATTCCGGGCCAATCTTCTCATCTGCGTGATAATGGCGCGGCCGGCCGCCGTCGTCGATTCGCATTGAGCTCACAGGATGCTGCCGCTCATCATCGCCGGCGACGCACGGCGACGTCACGTCAGTGACGCGTGTCGCACGCGGATCCCGGACATGGTGCCCCAGTCGACACGACACGACGACAGGGGGAGAGAGAGAGAGAGAGAGAGAGAATACACAGAGAGAAGGAGGGAACAATTTAGCGTCGGGGAAATGAGCACGGTATGGAGCGATGTAATATGCAGAAAAGCGTATCCGCGAATTGCGCGCGCGGCCGCGAAGAGGAAGGAAGAGGTCGTGGATTGCGAAATTGCATTCGCGTCAGTAGAAACGGTATCGTAACAATGAACCGGAAGCCTGGAGGAGAATGTATTCCGCGGTGGACTGTCGCACGATTAAAGCCGCAAACGATCTGCTATTCGAAGTCATTGATGTACAAAACGACGGACATTCCATCCCCTTGCTGCGAACGTTTGCAGATGTAATCCCAAGTCGTTTCTTTATCGTTTTTTTTTTCATCATTGGCTATTAATCATTTAATGTCGGTATAAAAACGAATTTCTCGTCTTGGAGAAGGTTACATTCCAGAAATATCAAAAATAGATTTTTATTGTATTGCAAATTGAAAAAAAATTTTCGTTAAGAAATTTTTTTTCGCAAAATTGTACTTATTTCCGTTTATAAAGAGTTTTATTTACATTGTTTATGAAAAGTTTCATTAATGTTCCCGCTGTAATCTTCCGCTGACAATAACATTTTACAGACATTAATAAAACTATCAAACATAACTATAAACATCTGACGAACAGTTCCATGTTTAAATTTCTATTTCATAAGCGGTTGAATAAATGCTTCGAAACTTAATTGAAACATCTACTCGACGTTTAAGTACCTTATAAACGTATTATTTTCGTCAGGGCTATAGAAGGCCGTCCGACGTCAGACACTCGGCAATTCCAGATTTTTCCATCTGCCGTTTATATCTTTTTGGGAATTTAATTGAGCCTCGATTGTAACGTTTACTCTCCTGGTGGACGATGATGGTCGTTAAACTTTCACCGGTGGAAAATAACTTGGTGTTATAGCTCGCGCCATGATTTTAACGAAGAATTTCCGTTTTCAACTGTTAGACTGATCTGTGGTTAAATTCAAATTGTATACATATGTGCGGTTCTACATTTTACATGCGAAATGAAATAATCATTATTATCTCGACAAAAAAGGTGAAAACTGCGAGAAAAATATACATACGTCGGTGTATTTGCGCGGCGTACCACGACAAGGATTAGAGGGATAAACACAAAAGAGAGGTCCCCGTACCCAGCGACGCGTTATAAATCGCATTTAAATACGTAGTTCACGATCAATATGCTAAATAAATCTATATATGTATACCACGAGATATCCCGCAGTTAGTTTCGAATACACGGTATTATTGTTTACATGTTAATTCGACGATGGTAGAATAAGATAGAGCTTTTAACTTTACATATTTCCAACACACTGTTAAATATTAAAGACTCAAATCAATGCCCTGAGTTTCAGAGAGAGTTTGATTATTTTTAACTTTCATGTATATTACAAAATGTATTTTAACACAAAAATTACTTACATTTATACACGGAGAGAATTTTCTCTTAAAATTTGCCCTCAAAATCTGGTAATTGTAAAATAATTTTACTAAAAAGTACAGTAAAATTTCTCGAGGTCACACATTATCCCACAATTATTAGATTTTGAGAGTAAATTTTAAGAGTAAATTCTCTCCATGTACAGCCCATTCCTGTGCATGAATTGCTTAGTGTCCAAGTAAGCAGTGTTTATACTAACATACTAATGAATGTTGAACTAAATTTCATTCATTTTTTAAAATTGAATTACTTAACTTTGTTTCAGTTAAATTGACGATACATTGGGTAGGAACAGTGACGACAGAGAAAATATTTAATAATCACCAAAATCAAGTGCGGCTCAACGTCACTAATTTAACAGCAAAGCTGTAAGAAGATTATAGGATGGGAACTGCCGATAGGAAGATTATACAAAGCGCGCGGATTCATTTCGACTACCGAAATGCACGGAAAGGGTTGAATCCGTTCACCCGGGCATTCAGACTGAACGTTCGAATGAACCATTGGAGGGCCGGTCGCGCAAATCGCCGGCGACTATTCTGCCTCGATACGGTTTTTGCGGTGGTGCGGCCAGGCCGTGTCCTATCGGTCAGGGCCGTGATCGCGGCTGAGTTTTCCAAGTCGCGCGACAGCTCACGGCACACACCGACACACGTAAGAGCATGGTCGGGAGAACGCGAAAACGCGTTCTCGTCTCCTTTCACTGCCACAAACGAGACAGACACATCGACCTAATCGCGCTCGGTAGCACCAGTGGCGTAAAAGTAAAGCCAGCGGCACACGTACGATGCTCGTTTTCATCATGCAGATTGCTTGCCAAGTGGAAATACTCTGTTTTGATTGACGCATTTCTGAAGATGAATGAAAACACATCAATCACGACAGAGATTTTCATTCAGTAAGCAATCCAGCACGAAAACAACATCGTGTATATATCGTGTGCCGTCTGGCTTAAGAAAGCGCGAACCTTCCCTTCCCTCAAAAGTGGAGCTACACGCAATTATCGTTCCGTGATATCGGAAAGAGCGGCGGGAACTCGTGACGTTCCTGCGATCGAAGGCAGAATTGCGTCAGGAAATCGGTGTGGTAAATCGCATCGAGCGTAAACCAGAGTATCTTCCCAGGAGAAACATCGTTGAACTCGTAATTCATAATGTCGAATTGTATCCAATTTGAAATCATTCCCATGTCGTCCCTACTCCCCCCCTCGGTATGTCGTTAATTTAATTAAAACAATGGAATCAAATAATTTAATTCGAGGAAATGTATTACATTTGATTTTAGTTTACATTAATACGAACACTGTTTACGTCGAGGCTAAACAATTCAATCATAGAAATGGATTGATTACTTATTGTTAGTAGTTGTTTATATTTAACTGTATGTTTTGTATTAAATTTCAACACACACACACACACGAAACAGGTAACAGTGAATAATGTTGACTCTTGAATATAGGTACAACATAAAATACGTTGGAGAACTTCAACAAATAAAACATTATGTAATTGTATAGCTACAATCAAGCTGCATTTTCGACTCTTTTAATTATAAGAATAAAACTACATTTTAATTAACATAAGAAACCTGCAGTTTCTCGTTACTGCGCTGTTTACGATATAACCGCGTTGTTGGTTTGCTTACCATGATTCCCGAAAGATCTCGATCGCGAAAGTAATAACAAAGAAATGCTTCGCGCACTTACGGATTACCGGATGGATCAAGCTGAGATTTCATTGGAGGATCAGTCACGTTTCTATATAGGCTAGCTAGGATAACGATTTCGCAACCCTTTGGCACTCTCTACGCCATTGAGCGGCGCACGCCGAGTACGGGAGAGGCGAGCGCACAACGAGTAACCGGGAGAGGATTTCTGGTGCAATGCACCTGTGAACTCGCGAGAGAGCATTGTGCAACAATTAGCGGTTGAGACGGCCATGCCGACCGACCACCGCGCGCCGGCCGATGGCGACCGGCCACCGCGCGCGGCTTCGTGTGCTCGCCTTCAGGAAGGAACGCGGGGTCCGTCACGCGCGAGAACGCCACCGTGTTGCACAAAGGCAGAAATAAACAGACCCAGAGCGCTTCGAAACGTCCCCGCAAAGATATTTCTCCTGTCGAGAGGATCGACGCGAGGACGTTGCTAAAATCGTCCGCGGGCACGCCCGCCCCGCTTTAATCTTCTCTCGCCTTCGAGAAGAGATGTAACTTAAAAAATTATGTTTTCTTCTCTGTCTACCAATATAGATTAATTTCGGCTTAATTTACTTTTTATTAATTCTTGGAGCTACAAAAAAATTAAAATGTAATTCAATTTGAGATTAAAGGTAATCTACATTAATAAAACAATGAATATTTCAAATTTCCAAATTTTAATTGATTCAAGCAATCTGTACGATTTTGTGTATTATTTATTAAAGTTTCGTTGTTTAATGTATAAGAAACAAATTAGATTAAAACAACTCTGTTGATTGAATCAATGGCAGATAATCGAAGATTGATCAAGTCGCCCTTAACCCTAATCACCTGGGGTAAAATAAATCCCATTGGTTTTTTGGCTTTAGTTTTAGACTTAGTTTTTTTTTGCTTGGCTTCATAATTTTTTTCACTGTGTTTTAAATTGCCCAATAATTTTTAGACATTATTTTTAGGAGTTTGAAGAATGTTAAAAAATATTTTTGAGCAAAATGTTTAATAATATACGAGTAACCATTTAAAGAGAGGCTGGGGTGTATTACCCCTTGTGTAGAATACCGAATTATTTGATAGGATTAGGGTCAAAGGCCCGTCGTGTTCTTTGCTAAACAGAGACGGAGCGATGGTAAACTATGTTCTGAATATTTATGTAAGAAACAGAATTTACAATACAGCAAAATAACTCGATATTTTGTCGAGGAATGCACAAACGATATTTTCTTTTTTTTCCATCATGATTAACTGCAGCGGGTTGTTCGCTGAAATCTAAAACGGTCAAAACGCGCAAACCGGTCGTAATTCAAGAAGTCACGTGAAACTCAGGATGGAATTAACAGATCCGGGGATGATTACGCGTTCCTCCTATCGCGTTTGTATATGCCTGGCACGGCAAGGATCCACAAACGCGGCGCACTGCGCGAGACTTAACCCGACAGTTATTACGGACGCGAGTTCTCTTAATTTAGGCACGCGCAATTAAGCCGTAGAGCAGTTTAAACGCTTAAGAGAGGATGAAGCTGTCGCTTTGAATACAATATTACTTACAAAGGCTAAATGTCGCGTGCGAGGAAACGTGCGAAAGAAATTTCGATGTCAACGACAATTTTTTTTTAATGCAATTTATTGAAATAAGCAAAGTTGCTCTATTCGGATAAATTTTGTTCGTGTCGTTCTTGACAAAAAATTGTAAAAATCTTATGTCTGAAGTAATTTAATTCACGTTACTTCAACGATTAAAATTTTTACCTACATTTCGGATAAAAAAATTTATGTTGTATTAAAGTTCTACACTCTAAAAAATTTAACACATTTTACATGTTTCAATTTATCCACTTCAATTTTTGTGTCAATTTAACATAAAGCATATCTGTTAAAAAGTAACACAAATAATATGTAAAAAATTATTTTTACATTTGGACAGTGTCAAAAACCAAAGTTTATGTATATTAAATTGACACATGTATAATGTTAAATGTAATTATATATAATAAAATGTTATTTTAACATTTGAAAGAAATGGTTCTTGAAATTAAAATGTTAAATTGACATAATCTATGTATTAAAAACTTTGGGGAGAACTAATTAAATAACAGAAGACAGTAATCTCATTATGATTAATAGCATAAGAAATATATCCATTTAAATTATTAAAAACATGGTAACTGCTACGATAAAAAAAAGTAACAATTTATCTGTTCACTTTAACATGCAAAATACGTCATCAAGAATTTATGTATTTTACATATAAACTGTGTTATTTTATCTCTTAAAAATAGTAAATATTAATTTAACGTACAAAAGTCTAAATAACATAACGACTATAAATTAACGCGCAACTAGAAATTAGCTTTTACAGAGCTTTTTACAGAGGGAAAACTTCAACACAAATGTTTTTTACTATGTGCATATTGTTAGTCTAATGTATCTATGTGTAACAGGCTCATCGAGTTAATGAGATATCGGGCACTTTTAAAAACTTGAGATACATACCGTAAACCTGAAATTACAGTGTCGAAGTTTGTTGATGAAGCATAGTAATTTAATCTCCATGCGTGCAACTTTAATGAACCCTTTAGATACTACGCCTGAGATGCCTCGCTCCGAAACGGCTTACCTCGCCAGCGTATAGCGAATACCAAGTGCAATTTTTCAAGGAAACGTAATATCGGGCGTGCAAAATTTTTAAAGGCCTGGCATACCAGACGCACATACCGAACGCACGTAAGAAAGGTCGGCTAATAATGTTTAATGAATGTAATTAACTGATCTCATCGCACGTTCGCATTAACTGTCGGTATATACGCATCGAGCAAAACACATGTTCCGGTATATTTAGATAAGAACATGGACACGCGATAGAAATGTCGAGAACGTCTTTCTCGGCACGGGCAAAGAGTCACGAACATTTTCGAAAATCGCGCCCAATTTTCAAACCGCGCGCGGTAATTAGCGATCTTTGTTTTTCTTCTTCGTTGTGCACGGCGCAGCATATTGTTACGAAATAATATTGTACGCGTCGCTACGTAGTCGCTTTTTTTTCATAATCGCTGACGATCGAACGAAAATTGCAATATCTTGCATACGACGTATGTAGAACGATCAGTGTTATTGATGGCGTAATCGAGTGGCGCAGATTATTCTACGTGAGAAAGTGAGTTGAAAATGTAGGGCAAATTTCTGTTGCGCGCTTTACTTCTAAACTCGTACTTGAAGAATTGGAGGAACGACTTTTCTCTTTTCCTTACCCAATAAATTCATGTCAATATGGATATGTCAGAGTACAAAGAAAAATACATAAAAATAATAAAGAAGAGAATTTAAGAGAATAAGCAAATTTCTTGCTGTATTACGAATATAATTCTGTTTGACTTCAAAATTATTCTGCGCGCTCCATCTCCTTTTTTGTAAACCGTATCTTTTAAAATTTAATTCATATTTCGACGGTCGCTGGGTGTGATTAATGCGGAACAATAGGTAGAAGAATCCGAGCTTGAAAATGACACTGTCAATTAATCGATCTTTAAAATTCATCTTTTCAAAGAGAGAAACCTCATTTTACGTTCTGTAAATTTTTTTCCCCGCAAAATTCAGATTGTATCTATCGTTAACATAATTGGTCGTCCCCGTATAATTAACTACTAAAACACGTCCGGCTACGTGCAGTTGTGTACACGTGTGTTCGCGACGCGCGCAGCATCGTGTCACGCGAGAACGTGAAAACGCGATATTCATACTGCTCGTCTCTTACCCGACGAATTGTCCTGGGCCAGGCTGTAATCCGCGTGACAGGCGAGCAGGAACGCAGCACCGAATCTCACGAGTAGCGTCGCCAGATTACCCATCTCGCCAAGTCGACATAATTCTTCCGTTACGGCGGCGAGAGATCACGGCGCGATACCGCGCGGACGCATAATCGCGTCCCGTTACATTTGCGTTACGGCGCGCAGCGACGACACATCCACACCGCACGACGTTCGTTGGCACACTGCGGCTGCGGCGGCAGGCGGCAGGGCCGGCAGGCGGCACTGCGGCAGTCGGGGGTGCTATTCCGTAACCACTTACCGACAACTATCGATGTCGTTAAGTGTCTTCGCGCACGTATTTTGATATATGAAAAAATATGCGCAACGACACTTAACGACATCGATAGTTGTCGGTAAATAGTTACGGAATAGCAGCCCAAACAGTCCAGTCCAGTGCATAGACATTTGCACATTTCAGAGTTCTGTCACATAAATATGGCAGCAGAAGGAGTAGCGCATATCAGCGAAAAGATAGACTACGTTTACACGACACCCTTGGGGCCGATTTCACTAACTCCGGTTACCCTAACCAGTCGGTTATTCCATTGGAATTGACCAATCGCATTTGTTAATTTCGCTTAACGACAAATACGATTGGTCAATTCTAATGGAATAACCGGCCGGTTAAGGTAACCGGAGTTGGTGAAATCGGTCCTTAAACAGGTTTAATAACATCGATACTTCTAGAGCTGGCCAATCATAACCATTTCATTCTTCCGAAGAATGGCTGTAGTTGGCCAGTTTTAACTCCAATGTTGTTAAACCCGACATGTAAACGTAGTCATAGGTTGGTATTCATAGGCTTAGTTTACATCGTGCATTTGATACGCGTATCAGGTACCATATTCGTATCAAATTCGTACTAAATATTTAGTACGCACGATGTAAACGCTGCCGGATCAATTTGGTACGAGCGTATCAAGTAGGAGTATCGTACTAAACTGATACGCGTACCAAGTAATACAAATGTCGATGTAAACGCATAAAACGCATTTTAAAGAGAATTTAGCAATTGAGCATAACCTCAGTGCTAAAATCTAAAAACCAGTGTGAAAATGTCTTAGTAGGAGACATCAACATGAATTAAATTTGTATTATATTTTTCACAGTACATGCTTAGTACATTCGATGTAAACGCGCCCGTACTAAGGCTTTGGTGCGCACCAAACTTAATACGCGTACTAAGGTTTTGACGATGTAAACTAAGCCATAGTCGAATCTTATTTAAAGAGCGTCTCAAGTAATGTCTTAAGATGCTAATACGGCTCTTGTGATTGGCTGATGGCATCTTAAGACAGTATTTAAGATGATCTTAAATATAAGATCCGACTATGAATACCGGCCATAGATATCTTGCGAGTCGGATTTAGGCCCCCTGCACAGACTTTTGCATAACGCATAACATAAATGCATAAGAAATTCGATTGGTTAAATTTCTTATGCATTTTGCTTATGGACCAATCAATTTGCTTATGTACATACGTTATGCGTTATGCAAAAGTCTGTGCGGCCCATAGAGCTTGTATTAATGGAGGGACCTTAAGGCCAATTGGTGCATCGTGACGCGCACGGGGAAAATCGACAGAGAGATGGATATATTCTGTCTTGTTTCGTGTGGGAACAGGTTCGTAACTATACAATCTGAGGCCCGATTCTCGAATTTGTACGAAAAAAAATTGCTTATAAAGATAACACTGTGTATTCATTAAGTGGTACATAATTTAGAATCTAAAAGATGCATGCCAATCAATGAATGCACAGTATTACTTTCGTATGTAAAAATTTGTTGTATTAATTGTAACAGCTCGAGGCCCAAGTAGACACCAAGTAAGTAAGCTTGTACCTGTCGTACTGCTCAGTACTACTCGTATGTGTGGCGCTTCTTTCCTTCTAGAAAACGGAGTGGTGGGGATGTCCAACATGAAAAGAAACAAAATATATGAGAATATATTCATGTCTCTGTCGATTCTCTCCGCGCAGACTCCGGCATATAGCAATGGCCCCTCCATTAATACAAGCTCTATGATGCGGCCGCCCTATTAGGCGTAATCTACAATAAAGACTTAAGCTATAAGAAATTGATCAATCACAATCACGACACAATCGAGTTTTATAAAGGGCCATCTACAATGGAGTGTTTTAGTCGTAACAACGCTAAATCTACGACCATGCTGTCAATAATATAAACGACGTAGCAATAATATACAAGCCGGCTATCATAGAGAGGTGACTAAAAACTAACCCCGAACACCTGAACGCTCATCGTAAGCACCCACTGAATTGGCTCAATGTCTGTTGTAGGCCGTAATCAGTAAAACAGTACATAATGAAAATATTGTCTACTGCTACGGCCTACGACTCTCCATTGTAGATGGCCCTTAAAACTACTCAACTGTGATTAGTCAATTTCTTACGGCTTAAGGCTTAAGTTTTCATTGTAAACTACGCCTTAGGGCTCCCGCACAGACTTTTGCATAAAGGTGCCTTTTCATGCTGATGCTTGACGCTCATTTTCAGCGTCAAAAGACATCATGTGACTAAAAATCATAGACCTAGGGTGTTTACGATAATGGCTATCTGAGTAATTTTCTCTAGGACCGAAATATATGATAAGCACAACCATCTACTATCATCATGATTCGTGACAACTCAATGCTGTCCGGTATAGCCAAATCATCACGAGCAAGGACCACCGCACAAGCTTTTTCGTAAGGGCCACCGCACAAACTTTTCCATAACGCGTTATGTTACGTTAAGTACTCCATACAAACCTAAGTTGTACTTAAAATTTAACTTAAATCAACGCACAAAGAAATCCTTAACGTAAGAACTTAAGAACTTACGTTAAGGATTTCTTTGTGCGTTGATTTAAGTTAAATTTTAAGTACAACTTAGGTTCGTATGGAGTACTTAACGTAACGTAACGCGTTATGGAAGAGTTTGTGCGGTGGCCCTAACACGTTACGTTACGTTAAGTGCTCCATAAATCTAAGTTTGTACTTAAAATTAAACTTACATCAACGCACAAAGAAACTTTTAACGTAAGTTCTTAAGTTCTTACGTTAAGGATTTCTTTGTGCGTTGATTTAAGTTAAATTTTAAGTACAACTTAAGTTCGTATGGAGTACTTAACGTAACGTAACGCGTTATGGAAGAGTTTGTGCGGTGGCCCCAAGTTGCGAGTTGCGAGTTCCGTGATTTTGTAGCAGGTAACCTAAAAAGTACGACATAAATAATTTGATTATTACAATTAAAAATAATCTGTTTTTAATGTATGGTAAGATTATTAACTTCATTAAAATAGTAATTATATAACACAATCATGTATTTTTAAAGTATTGTCTAAAGTAATATTAAAGAGATTATTTTATTTACAAATATTTTATTTATTAATTTGTCTATCAAGTTTCTATTATAACGTATATCTAACGCATATCTAACGTATATCTGTTTACAGTATATCTTAATTTACTATGCACTTGTATTACAAATTAAAAAAATTTATTGTAAACATTATTATTAGTTTCACATTAGTGAAATATTCATGCATAATATTTATACATAAAGATATATGATTTTTTAAAATAATGATAACACCATGCAACTTATCATTAACAGTTGTTACAAGAAAGAAAAATATTTATACTTAAATTTTTATTTTACTTGTAATCTAAAAAATATTATTAATAATGATTTATTTAGTAATTTTACATAATTTATCTCATTTGTTTCAAAGTGTTAACACCATCCGTTTAATAAAAGATGACTTTTCTAATATATATGTTAGTTAATAATAAATAATAACATTTATTGAGAATCAATGTTTAATTAAAATATTATATTAGGTTTTGAAATAATACCGTTATGATAGAAACTTGATAGACAAAATAAATATTTGTAAATAAAATAATCTCTGATATTACTTTAGACAATACTTTAAAAATACATGATTGTGTTACATATAATTACTATTTTAAAGTTAATAATCTTATCATACATTAAAAACAGATTATTTTTAATTGTAATAATCAAATTATTTATGTCGTACTTTTTAGGTTACCTGCTACAAACTCACGGAACTCGCAACTTGCTCGTGATGATTTGGCTATACCGGACAGCATTGAGTTGTCACGAATCATGATGATAGTAGATGGTTGTGCTTATCATATATTTCGGTCCTAGAGAAAATTACTCGGATAGCCATTATCGTAAACACCCTATATATACAAAACATACCTAACTTTTCATGCTAGTTACTTGCTAGTTTGAAGAAAAATGGCGGACGTGAGAATACCTACTTTTCTAGTGCTCTATCAAAACCACAGAGATCGGTCTCCTGGTTCTAGTCTTCATAATTGAAACAATGAAATGTAAAAGAAACGTTAACACTTCTTTTACATTTTATTGTTTCAATTTACGCTTCGTGGAAGGTTTGTTAACGCTTTTATTATTCTCCTTTTATATTCGACTTATGTTCCGATTTTACATTTTCACCAGGGATTGGCAGAAACAAACATTATTAAGAAAAAATCAAGACTGCAAATAACATGGAAAAAAATCAAAATTATTTCGATCAGTCAGCCTAGGGGCAAGATAAAAAGAGATACTTACGCACTTTAATATTACGTTCGATGCTTGACGAGATGATTTCAACAGCCTTTAATACGCGAGACTCACTTTTGGGCATTAAAAAGAAATTATTACAAAATGATACGGAGTACAATCACGTGTCCTGCAACTGTTGCAATTTGAAATCTATCGACGTCGTGTGGTGCCTTGAAACTGTTCGATTCGGAAACACCCGAATCAAAACCGGAAGATTAGAGAGAAAACGTTAGCGCGGCAATCTTTTGAATCGCATAAACTACGCATAGAAAAAATCGTTTCTATTTCTGCTATTAGTACTTTATGATAAAAAATTTTGTGTCAACACATAAATGCGCGAATTACCATTATTAAAATAAAAATTCTTGTCATTATTACAAAGGAATGGCTTAGCGGTCGGAATTATAATTTCCAGATAACACGTTTAAAATTTGGATATGAAACGTCTTAATGACATCTTTAAAACGTTTTATGTTTCGAGTTTGTTTCGAACATAGTGTTGTCAAAGATGATTGAGAGAGCTTTCATCTACGAGATAGCGCGCGCGCACACACACACACACACACACACACACACACGCACGCACGCACGCACACACACACACACACACACACACATATCATGTTTTATTATTTATTAATTTATATTACACAAAGATGTATATTTTTTTCTCTCTTAATCGTATTATTGTATTGATCTTCAAATACAATTCGCCGATTTTTCTATCATTCCATATTAAATAGTTTTAACCAATATCTTTCTTAATAATTAATATATTAAACCAGGTCACAAAAAAATAGATGGGTACGATCTATTCGAGAAAAAAAGAGGAGAGTACGATAGAACAGATGAAAGCTGGAAAGAACAGAGAAAGAAAAAGAGACAGATGTAGCAGAGGAAGCCGGGAAAAAGAGGAAAAAGAAAAAAGTAAACTCTAAAAAAAACAAATTAGACTTAAAGTATACGCGCGAAGATCAGAAATAAAGACATATTCAATCCTCTTGTTTTCATCCTAACGATGGTGCTTCCGCTGCCGCTGCCAATTTATTATAGCGACCGTCGCCGTCGCAATTAGTTTTCCTCACGTACCCACGTATAACGCGACAGTTTTCCGTTTTACTTTACACAGATTCGCCTTCCCTCTTTTTTTTTCTTTTTTTAATACAAAGTACTTAGGCATCGTGATATTCAGGTTTTTCTGCACTCGATCACTCTTATCTCGCGACGCGCCTCACGCCCACGCCTCTCATTCGTAACACGTTGCAATTTACAAGTCGCAAGTACGTCCCATTTATACAAATCGTCAGAATAATAAACGCGACAAATACGCTTGTGTTGCTCCATAGCACGCGCGTTCGGCGCTACGGCGCGCGCACGGCTCTGCGTACGGAACGAGACAGACGGACGGAGAGGTTCCTACTAAAGGGTCTTTCTACAATTTTTCGGTGTGATGCAGTTGACTGCCCTTAGACCTTACCTATCCACACAGGACGAGCCTAAGTGACAATATACACGATATACACGCTATATTATTGACATTACTACAAAAGTTCTACTGTACAGGGGGACGCACGCCGCGCGAACCCCTCCGGCGTACGCAGAGCCGTGCGCAGTCGACGACGAAAGAACGAGCCCGGAATATATATCTCGTTTGTCGTTTCACTTCCGGAATTTGTCACCTTCCTTTCATCCTTTCTTTCTTTCTTTGTATCACAAGTAATGATTAATATTACAGTTACTCCTTCTAAGATAAAATTTTGTTTCCCTTTCATACACAATTGTAGATTATAAGCGTTTCGGTTTACATTTCAATATCTCTCTTATTACATCTAAACGGTATTTTTTTTTGGCTGTATCCATCCTTTTTTTATACAAAGACCACCCTTAATGTCGAGGAGTGTGTCGAAACCGTCTCGAAAAAGTCGTCACAAAAAGAAAATTTAGGCTTTATGTACTTTTACTTCCAAAGTGTGACCGTGTGTCATTTGTTTTATTACTATTTTTTTTAAAACATGATTTAAGCTTCTAAATAAAATGTTCTCAGAGATAGACTTTTTTTTACATTTGTCGCTACGCACTATGTATGTACAAAGAATCTTTAAGTTTAATAACTTTATCCTCTCATCTCTGAATATATATAGTTACTATTTAAAAATGATTTTATATATATATATATATATATATATATATATATATATATATATAACTAATTTATCGTACTCTGTGCTGTGTGGGAGACGTGACGGCTATTTTCAATGTGTGCTTAATTTTCGTGTGGTGTTATATATTTATACATGTACATATACATATATATTGTAGATACATACATGTATATAATTAATAATTATTAACCATACATAAATGTATGTGAGAGATATAGAAATATATGTGTATGCATACATATGCACATACACACATAAAATATATACAATATATATGTATATATATTTTTTTCTACGCAAATTAATATTGTATATATACATCGTATATTTTTATATATAATATTATTTTTATACAATTTTTCTTGATCTTTGCTAGTTCTCCCTGATGTAAGTAAGAGAATCGCTTGTTAATATTCTTACATTTGTCGATAGCGAAAACGTGCTTCTTTTATAAAATACAATGAGAACGATGATGACGACGAACAATGACAGCAAAGATGACGACAATAAATTTTCAAATATGAAAAAAATTAATATAAAATATACATACATAAATCAATAATATATAACCGTTACAAATTTCGCAGTAATGCGTAGCCATTAATTTAATCACTAACAATAAATTGTATACGGGACATTGGATCTGAATCACTGGTTTTATGACCGTATAGATGCATTAAAGATGATAAAGTGACAATGAATATGTGACGCCATACAAAATGTATCACTGAATGCAATGAGATGTATCCTTTGTTACATTATATTAGATACAGCAGTCTACTAATGTCTTACAAGTGTTCTCAGTTTAATCATCTCTCGCTTGATGCGAGTACAAAAATATTTCTCTTTAAGAAATTGTCAATTTATTATAACATGCAGAATCAAATAAAAATTCGCATGATAAAGTAGCTACAAAAAAGAAATATCAATATCAAAGTGTAACAAAAAATGGACTTTATGTTGAGACGATTGATATACGCTATCTATACATGTGAGCTAATGGCTCATGTAGCGACACAAACAAAAAAAATAGAACTTGTTAATTACAAGGCTATTTTGTCATGAAACATATGTATGCAATATTTTCTTTTTTCCGAAATAATACATACAAAGTTTCCGAAAAATTTCAGAGTATAATTATGATGTTTTAATAATACAATAATCCCTTTATATTCTCACTATATACAAACAGTTTCTTTTTTACATCGATTAGAGAACACTTGCCTTACGTGCTCATGCTCAATCTTCGCGAAAAAAGAAAAGAGAATATTCCATTTTCTCTTATGTTGACTGACTTACTCGTCTTATTATACTTATAAGCGTTCGATTTTTGCTGCCATAAATTTTACATTTTAAATTCGATAGCATTAAATACAATATGCCCTATCTGTGTATTCCTGCGTACATGATGTTGAGAAAGTCTGTAATATCTTCATTTTTTCCATAAAAGTAAGTAAAAAAGCAAACTTCTTTAGTTTTGATTATCACTGTTCAATAGCAATCCATTTACTCTATAAATTTGAAATTAAAAAAATCTTGCTTTTTATACCTTGTTTTTATATTAAGTCGAAAAGGCCACTGTCCAAGGCCACACAGGCCAAGAAAATAAAATTCAATTCAATTATGAAGAAAAATATCTATCTTCTTAACGTTCATTCTTTTCCTTTTTATAATTCTTAGAAACGGTTAACAGGGTTTCTGTTTAAGCATCAAACATCTTGTACATTGGAAGATATTTTTCTCGAGCATATTGATATCTGATCTAAACTTGATGTCTGGAAATTAGTATAATTGTTTTCACATTTATACTTTCATGCTTCAAAATACAAATTGATACTTATACGCATCAAATAATGCAAGGAATCAAAACATCTTATGGTCGCAAGTCATCGTCAAGTAAGAAAGTTAATTTATATCTCTATTAGAACAGAAAAAAATAGAATATCAAATCAACAATATTATATTTTAGTATTTTAAATTTTGTCTATTTATATATTATGCCGATTATTCTTTCTGTTAAATATATTTTGCGTAACTTTGTTACATTACACACAGATTGATTTTATCATATGAGGATGTTTTGCTCCTTCATTAACTAGAACATACCTTACTAACTAGTAAGGCTATCTTCAGTCATAAACAGATTTATATACTTAAGTCTCTTACATTATTGCCCATCATTCGGTGCATCTAATTAAAGCCGGATCTCCGTGATATAATGTGAATACGACCTACTTCCATATTAGCCTACGCTCATAGACTCACCGAAGTTTCACGTAACTCGATGAATATTACATTTAGGTATGTACTGATTTATGTCGAGGTGCCAGCCTTTCGTCAGTGCACACGGATAATGCGAAACAGCCTTACAGCCACGTTTAACACAACCGATATTCGCGCCTGTTAAACCGCAGGAGTCGCATACTGATTTAGCGGCGTCCCACACGGCTTCCTGCAATCCTGTCACTCTGCCACCTGCCAAACACAATCCCAATTTTTGTATACATACTATTTATGAACGAGACAAATATAATTGTCTCAAAAATACCTGCTGATTTTTCTATTATTCTACGAATGTATCTCCATCATTCTTAACTTACCCGCCATATATACTCCAGCTGCCCACACCGCGCATTGTTCGTGGAGCCACACCTCCCATCGTTGTTCCTCTCCACCAGGATGCAAAGTCATACCCGTAAAAATGGCGTTTGTGTTACTTTCAACTGAATTCCGCTTCTTCTTGCCCATCTTCGCAGAGAACTGGTCGGCCAGACCCGCGTACCTCAAGCTCCTCTTGTTCTTGCTGCCTTTCTTCTGCTCTGTCATAATTTCTTGTTCATCGGCCGATAAAATACCATCCTCTAACCGTTCTTTACCGATCAAGTATGGTCCAAATAGATCGCTTAACACGCCGGCTGGAACCTATCGCAGGCATTTACAATATTATTTGCACTGCTAACGTGACTTTTCATTTCAAAAAAATTCTAAACACGTTACACTTAGTGCCAAATGTCATTTGAAAAAATGTGATTTTTTCATTATTTTAATCTCATGTAAAATCGTGATTAAGATTCGATATGAGAAAATCAGATAAACAACATTATAAAATTAAAAATACAGTATAAAAAGAATACAGATAGTTTATAAAAATAAAATTGATCAAATACAAGAATAACGTACGTTTACCCGATACAAATTATATGTATTGAGTTGTTATCATACCAAAGCAATGTGATTCTAAAAGAATGTATATCTACCGTGTACGTTCCAGTCGCGATGTGCGGTCCGGCCAAATTCGGATGCGGCCTGGACGGATCTCCAGGTACAACAGAATGAGGACCCTGCTTGCAAAATACGCAGACCCAAGTTGAGTCCGTAGTATGCGCGTCGTATCGCGAAGACAACGTCGAACTGAAGAGACCTGCTCTACTGACTTTACCTGCGAATAATGACAAATGATAAAATGAATCTCATTCTAAAGCTGAAACTAAACGCCTACACAAACTATTTTCATTTCGCAGATATATACATACCCCTGTAATCTAAATCGTTTTGATGACTGAGTCTTTTGCTTCGGCCTCCGTTTCCGTTGCCGACGCTTTTCCGTTTCTCCTTACTCTTCTCTTCCTCCTCTTCTCGAGGCGCATTAACCACTTGAATACTCAACGGACTATCCCTTGGCCCTTCCACGTGAACCACGGGTCCTCGTGATCTGATCGAACTCGCGTTTGAACCAGAATCGTACGTCATCTCTCTCAGGCCGTCAATCTTGGTGTTTTTCTTCGCCTTCTTTGAGGCTTGATCTTGTTTCTTCAAGCCTTTGGATGTCCGCCTCTTTTTCACCTCCTTTGGCGGAGAATCATCCGTCGTGCCAAAAATGTTCTCCGTCGACCTGGAGATTTTTCTTTTACCACCCTTGCCCTTCTTACCCCTTTTCCCCGAAACTTTCGTGTCGACCGTGGAAGAAACATCGATGGGATTGTTCTGAACGTTCTGAGACTCTGTCATCGGTAGAATACTATTCTCAAAACCTTCAAATTTCACAGCGGCACTGTCACCTTGGATTTGCGCATTTGCGAGTTCCACTTTTGATTCTTCATTTTTGACTTCCGGCTCCGCTTCCACGATTCCGGCAAACATTTTCGCGAGTTCCGACTCGACTTCAACGAAAGGATTTGTCGTCGTTGTCGACGTCGTCATTGTCGTTGTGTTACTCGTCACGTTACTCGTGTCTTTTGGACTCATTGCCTTCGAGAACTCGGACGGGACATCTTCATTAGATTTTCTTCGTGTCCTCTGATTTATCGATGTTGAGTTACTAGCCGTAGTATCCTCGCTACTACTTCGTCTTCGACTTGGTCGACATTCCTCTGACCGTTCTTCCGTGACTTCGTCTACTGCCGCCTTGTCCGATATTCTGTCCTCCACTCCTCTGGCAATCTGTTCCTCCGCCTTAACATCAGCTGCCAAGGTGGAACTAGTCGTCTCTTCCAACAACGGGTCGATAGTCCTCGGTTCTGTAGGTTCCGTAGGCTCGAGTTCCATGTCCTCGACCTCAGTTTTCGAATCCTTGCTCAGTCTCACAGGTTTCTCCAGCTTTCGTTTCCTACGTTGTTTAGTAGTATCATTCGAATCGTCGTTGCTGAAAGCCGGCGAAACGACCTCATCTTCCCGAGTCGGTGATTTAGATTTTTGTCTTTCTGGCGACATACTTTTAACACTGGACGTGTCCTTTTCCTCCACCGGCATTACAATGACCGAACCAATATTCTCGGTACTCCCAAGTTTCTTATTTCCTCCTTCCAATTTCTCTAACAGAGAATCAACGCCCTTCTTGCCTCTCTTCGGCAAGTTCTTAGGTGACCTCACGCTCGTCTCCTCGTGCTTCCTGTCCCTCTCAGAAGAGGATTCCCGCTTCGGGCTATCTGTGACATCTTTCTCCATCTTAGATGTGAGATTGACTATAACAGGTAAAGTGACGTTTCTTGGCACTTGCGCGATAACACTCAACGTATCTTTAGGTTTTGCAGAAGTTTCAGATTCCTTCTTGTCCGCGACCACCCTCTCTATCGTTACACTAGGCGGCAAATTTATCATTTTCTGTGTAAAGTTATCTACATTCATTTCCTTAATCTTATCATGAAGATTCGCGACTCCCTTTAAATTACTCTCAAAGTTTTTCACCGTTATCTTAGGAGTAGTGACTTCCTTCGTCGATAGCGAGACTGGTTCGCTAACGGAGTTTGGTGTCGGTACAGACGAGCTGATTCCGCTGTCCGACGAAGTCTCCCCGTTAAGCGGTGGTGAGATTATGTTTCCATTTCGACTGCTCTTATCCACATTTCTCGCAGTCAAACTAATGGGAGTATCCTGAGTTAGTCGAGAATAATTTTCCGCCATAATTTCGGACGTAGACGAGAGATCTAGGGTGCTCTGGGAACCGGGCGAATTTCTATATTGATTTTGATTTGGCCGATTGTCCACCAGCATTTGTAAATTGAACAGGGGATTGCCCGGGGTGGTCGACGGGGTGACGCTCTTTGAAGCAACTGTGGGTGTATGCCATGTCGGCGGTGCTTGCGTGTGAGCGAGCTGCGGAGTGAGTTGAGATGGTAAATGGGACGCTCGTGCCATGGATGGATGTGCGTAGAACCCTGGATTCAACGAGGCGCCAGGCAATGTCGGATGGATATTGAGAGCTGAAAGTGATTAATCGTCACGATTAAATTTAGTTACGACATTGCAAATATCGCATTAAACATCTTGAAATTAAAATTACCTTGATTCTGTGTCATAAGATGATTCCAGACAGTTTGCGGTGGAGGTGTGCCAACCGGTGGTCGGCTATGACCTGGATACTGTCCTGACATTTCGAAACACGCCCAATTGCTTAATTTCGGATTGCAGGCGGTAGCTAGATCGGTACTTTCTGACTTGTGTACTTCTTCCTCACTGTAGCATTCTTTCTTAATGTTATTACATTTGACATTCGACTGTAAAGGTGTCCAAGACGATGTTTTTAATTTACTATCGCTTAAGCGTGACGGTAATACATGCGTGACGTATTTATCCAGAACCTGTGCGTTCAATTCCCGTTTCAAATCGCCATTTGTTATAACCTGTTTATTTACCTCGCAGCTAGCATGCAATTTACTGATGGTCTTTAATAATTCTTTTCCTTTATCCGAGTTACATGACAACTCATTTAAATCAGAAAGCTTCAATAAACCGTAATCTACTGTCTTGTACTTTGCTTTATAAAAACTCTGTACATTAGAGGAATGATCTAATTGTCTTAAAATGGCACCAACTACCGGAAACGTAGTCTCTTTAGCGACACCTGACGAATGCGGATAATTGCAGAGTTGATCTTTCGTCTCACTGTAACTATGGCTGCGTTGTGTACTTTCTTTCAAATTTATTACTAAATTAAGTGGCTCATTATCTGCTACAGAAGTGGTACGATTGGGGTTACAAGTCTCGTGCTCAATATTGTCCGACGTGACTTTCAATCCATTAATACTTTGCGTGTCGATCGAATATTTTGACACACAACTAAGCAAGTTAATATTCGCGTCGTAACAAATTTCCCTCTGCAACTCCGACAAAATTTTGGTTTTATCTTTCACTAGCGTAGGTTCCGTCGTTTTACTGATATTTACCGAGTCAGAGTCTGTCCCCTCATTGAAACCCTTCTGGCAGTTATCCAGCCTATTCTTTCGTTCCTTCTGCAGGTTTTCTATTTTTTCGGATAGTGATTCATTAATTGTACCAGTCAGTACATTAGAATTCACTATCCTGTCATTTCGTCGTTCTGTTAGTGATAACTTTGCAGAATATATCGAGTTTAGATTAATCGATTCCGTGATAACTTTTGTCTTGTGATACAAGTCATCTATATCCTGCACAGTATTATGTGCTACCAATGCTTGCAGATCGATCCACTGCATAAAATTGTTCGGTAGCGCCCATTGTGGCGCAACATCAAATATGTGTAGTCCTAGAAACAAAAAATTAATCGTAATTCATATTTACCACAAATTTCTGTTACAAAGCTAAATACGAAACATGCTAATATAAGGAAGCAACAGATGGAAGACGATATTTGTATCAAAATTTATTTTATCAGGGATAAATAACGTTGTAATTTACAATAAACAAAGTGAGTAAAGATCTAGAATAATAATAAAAAATCAAGAAGTTAGAAAGAAAGTTTGATTATTTTCACATTTTGTCAACAAGAGGCATGTCATTATCTCATATAAAATCCTTAGTCTTCTATTTATTAATAAATTTTTACAATAAAACATTTCACGTTTTCAACTTTAATTTTTTTACAATTGAACCCTTATTTGACTATAGTAGAGAAAAAAATTGTAGATCTTAATTTCGTAATCTTTATGATTTTAATATGCCAAAGGTATCTTAAAG
This sequence comes from Monomorium pharaonis, assembly GCF_013373865.1. NCBI lineage: Eukaryota > Metazoa > Arthropoda > Insecta > Hymenoptera > Formicidae > Monomorium > Monomorium pharaonis. Next base: position 19,280,485 of record NC_050472.1, on the reverse strand, counting down.
CAAATTATTGATAATCTTTTATTTTAAAATTTTGAAAAAAAATTTTTTTTTAATTCAGTATAATCAATTTAAAGATATTTTAAAATAAAAAAATATCCATAATTTTCTTTAGGATTCCTTCAACTCACAATATGCACTAAAGAAACTCAAGCAAGAATTAAAACGTCTGCGATCTAATTATCTCTAATTAGTACATTATTATAAATATGCAAAATAATATATATTTACGCACTGATATCTACATTGACTCGTAGAATTTCTCCTCTAACTTTTTTGTATTACTTTATAACATAGAAATATTGCAATTTTGCTTGGTCCTGAATGGAAAACGTATACAAAAAAATTGTAACACTATTATAATCATATTTTACCATTGCTGGAAACAATAGGAGAGTCGTGACAACTCACACCATACTGTAGGTCTGGACTATTTTTATCTTTTTCATTCGTATCTTGACAATAGTAGTAATATCGCCCTATATCCAGAAACTTATCAAACTTTTCTTCTGGCGATATATGTTTAGACGTTTGCAGAGATTCTGTAACCATAACAGAAACATTTCTCTTACCTAAAGACACTCACTTATCTACAGATACATATTACAGATAACTTAAAACTACGAATCTTACATTTTTCAATATGATATATATTACAAATTATGTCAGACTCGAAGCTGCTAATGCAACATACATATATAAAGAAATACAGGAATTTAATCAGTAAATAAAATAACAGGTATGTAAATCCAGAATTATTAGTAATAAGAAAAGAAGTGCCTTTGCCAATATTCCTTGACAAACAAGACAGATTGCAAATTAGCAGCTTGTAGTCTGGTAGGGAGTATATGGCTCATCATACAAATAAAATGCAAACATTAACGCTCTCATTTATTCACAGACAAGTTTCAAAATACACTACACAGGGAATGCAAGGGAGTTTGGTGAGAGATCTAGGGTACGCTTTTAAATCTGTTCTTTGTCGTTACACCAGACTCGCTAGATATGCTGGTTACTTCCTGTTTTGTGCTTTTTGCCTATTACCTTTTTGCCTCTTATCAACAATTGCCTTTCTTGTCATGTGTCTCTTATCTTTTTCAAAATTCGTCAACTTTTATCTCGCCAATTTCGATAAAGCAGTGTGTATGTGCAAAAAGGCAATAAATAGGGTAAAAAAACAGGAAGTAGAGAGCACAGACTACAGACTGGCCTTTAAACTCTCCTCTCCTTTCGACCGTTGAATATTAGACACACTGAGGGGTTCAAGTACCACGATTTCACACTAAAAACTTTCTCTTTCGCTTTATTGCCAAGCTTTAAATGTATATCTATACTTCATTCCAAGTACGACGAGTGTACACTAATTGAGCTACAAAGAACAGATTCCAATTTCGTATTTTTTTAAAACGTACATATAAGCACACATAACACACGCACGCACTTTACGCTTCCACCTTTCGTCACAAGAACATTCGCTTCTTCGCATTTATTCATACGACCCATTGACACAGACTATCAAACAGCTATTATCCCGCTACGTGTATCGGCGATTCGTCAATTCGTACACTCTCGACCGCAATGTATTCCGCGCTATCGCGATTTTTCACTTTTCGACAAGGACGTTGCAGATTTCTATTTCTTTTTTTTCCTAATACCGACTCATTCGTCAGAGAGTAACGTGGCAATCAATCAGGTATCAATGTGACGTAGGAGGGAAGGGGAGAGGGAGGGAGGGACGGACGGAGAAAGCACAGTCGGGAAGAAAAAGGAACTCCGGTAGCATTTGGATCGCGGAGATTCGAGCGGAAAACGTCGAGACGGCGATCGTCCCTAAAGGACGAAGCGTGCGTAACGGTTCGCGAAACGGCCGCCGATCGTCGGTTCCACGTCGTCGTCGTCGTCTTCCTCCTTCTCGCGGTCGTCAACTGTCGTCGCTGTCGATGATAACGATCTCGCCCGGTGTCACCGCATGCTCGCTGCTGCGAGAATCGGAGCGCGAAACCCGGAAAAACTCGTGGCAGCGTGCGTCTCGCGGATTCCGGCGGCACACACCGCGCGCCCGCCGTTCGGAGGGTAAAGAGAGAGACGGCGCGAGCAATAGATATCGCTGTGGAGAGAGCGAGACAGAGGGGAGGGGGAGGGGAGTACAAACACACGGACAATTAATATGTAACGGTGACGGCGAACACGTTTCGCCCGCACGTACCGTACACACCGATAGCGCGTCTTCGCGCGGATACCTATTATATGCACACACGAGTGAACGAGGAAGAACGATAAGGGGGGGAGGGGGGGACAAAGGAGAAAGAGGGAGAGGCGCAGGGAGGAGGCAGCAGCCGTGCAACGCGGAGTCTGCGGCGCCGACGAACGCGGCTTTTCCGCGCGCGCCGCGTGTCACCGCCGCCGGCGCGGCGTGCGGTGCGAATAGTCGCCGAGTACGTTAATGTCGCGGTGACGAGACAGAACGACCGGCGGAGTGCCTCGCACTTTTCACGCTGCACGCCAGCGACAGCAACGGCAACAGCGAGTCACCGTATCGGAGATATATATGTATATGCACACGAACGTACACGCGCAAATATACAGTCACGCATACGCACGCACGAGCACGCACGATATGCAAAGGATGAATGTACGCACGCACGCACGCACGTACGCACGGCGTCGCTGGTTGCCACCGGCGCGGCAGCGACGATCAGCAACGGCGGCGGGAGGAAAGAAGGAATCAACGGCGAGAGAGCGAAAGAGAGGGAGGGAGGGAGAACGGAGCGGCACATACGATACGCACGTTCCAACGACGTCGCGCACCGCGACACGAAAGCACGGGCGCACGGCGTAGACGAGTGCGATCAGACCCCCGGGGGGTGTACGGGGTGCGCGGCGCGAACACACACACACATACACATACACACGCACACAGCACACACATACACGGAGAAACGCACCCACAGCGCGCCGGAACGCCGCGCGCCCGACCCGCCTCCGGCCCTCGCACGCTCCGAATCACGCGGGCGCACGATGAAATTTCACTCCGGCGTTTTCCCCGACTTTTGACGGGGGAGCCTCGTCACCGGGGGCGCGCACTACACCACCGACAATGTCGATTACAACGACGACGGCGGACGACGGACGACGACGAAGGACCGTGAGATGCGTGCGTGCCCGATCGTCGGCTCCGCTCGCTCGTTCGACTCGGCTCCGCTCGGCTCGACACGGGCGAGACACGTACGCGGCCGCGATCGCGAGTACGGGCTTTTTCACGGCACCTACCGCAACGAGGCCCTACTGCCGCGGCCACGGGCGAATTTACGATTTTCGGCCGAAAAATCGTCGAGGCATCAACCAAAGCAGTGTTTCAACAATGGTGGCCGTCCACACAGCGCGAGCCAGCCCGTCGTGCGTCCGATCCGACACCTAGCGGTGGCGGCGCGACCCACGTTTCCGTTTCTCTTTCTCTCTCTCTCTCTCTCTCTTTCTTTCTTTCTTTCTTTCTCGGACGGGCGGCGAGCCGACGCAAGGCGACGCGACGCGAAGCAACGACGCGACGCGACGC